>NW_027270467.1:0-6343 GCF_030848805.1 Temnothorax longispinosus | reverse complement strand
ATTTTAAGACGACAAGTGTCTTAAAATGCTTTTTACTTGTTTCTAAGCAGCATAAAATATCGATACTATCCGAATAGTATAAAAGCTACATTTGGATGGAACGATAACAATTTAGGCACCCTACCTCTATAATTATTTTAAAATCTGATATACTGTAATATAATCGTCATATTTTTTTTACACAGAAATACTAACGCAAATTATTCGGACATTGTCACTAAAAAATTAGATGAAGATAGTTTGTAATCATACAAAGATACTGTTTAGGTAATGTAGACATCTTTTTAATTCACAACATATCTCTCATTTACTACCGATCATCATTTCATAATGATGCATTTGCAACGAAATAGCTACGTCAGCAACATTCGAGACCATCGACTGGAAAAAGCATTCCTCTTTGTCTATTCGTTGTGACGGATAAAATCGTATAATTTCAGCACTCAGCAGTGGATTCACTTCAATTGATGCGATTTTAAGACAGAGCTCAATTCAAAGAATCTTCGTTGTTACTAAATATGCTTACAAGGCCTGTGAATAGCGCTAATTTCCCTGCCATGCGCATATCTTTCTTTTTCGTGGCTGTATCCAGATAAGACATCATCTTGTCCGCAATATGCTTATAGGCTTTTCCATTCAGCATTAACGTAAAAAATAAAAAGCCGTCGTACCATCTGAAATCGTTATATATAATTGTCTTAGTATTATAATCAATTTTATGATAAGTGTTTCCTCTTCGATAGACAACTTGAATTAATTATAATTGATGTTTATAAGAACAATTTTATATTACTATTAAAAGGAATGTTTAGAGCACTGATTACACTTACATTTCCTGGTTTAGCGCTTATTGTGGCATGTTGTATTTTCCAAATTTTACTTCCAAAACATAGAAAATACCTTCCAGCCTGTATGACACCACGTATACGCCAACGAACCTGCACGGTATATTTTCAGAATGCATTGTGATCTTTAGGATGTCAAGCTTGACGTGTGCAAACTTCATATGACCAATGAACCTTAATAGTATCAATTGCTTCGCATAACTCACAAGTTCCCTGCAATATTTTTTAAGCATATTATGAGAAAATGGAAATACTTAATGCTAAAAACTCTCAATTGCTTTAAATACTTAATAAAATCAATTTTCGTTACTTCTCTAATATTGTTGATAAAATCTATATCATAATAATGGATAATAGGAACTCAATTCACAAATATTTTAGCATAACTTGCCTACAATATAAATTGTGCTACAGAACGCTTTCTCGTTCTTTTCAACTTTTACAATTTACAAGACAGCATATACATACATACATGTGCAATTTTGGATACACCTTCCTTCTTAAAGATCTCTTCGGTATCAGCTCCCTGCGGTCAATATATAGCGGCAAAATTGTATACCATATAGTTGAATATAAAATGGTCCTGCGTGAAAAAACGAGAGAAAAGGAGGACATTTATAAGAGGACCTCTTGTGCTAGACAATTATTCCTCAACAGTGTCTGAGAATTATTATATTTTGAAGACGCGAGATTGTACATTTGAAGCATCCAAGTTAACGAAAGTAAAGTACAATAACATTCTTCGGAGAAATCTTTATTACGCGATAGTGCCCGATAGTGCCTGTCACACGTGCATATAAATACAGATCATTTTCTCGTTCTCTTAACTTTTACAACTTTTACAAGACAGCATATATACGTACGTGTGCGATTTTGGATATACCTTCCTTCTTAAAATCTCCTCGGCATCAGCTCCCTGCCGTCAATATATATTTCACTATCACTATCATCTATCACGCGGCGATGGTCACGACTGTCACACTGTCACTATCTATTTTTAGGTTACCGCTATATTTCAGCATAGATCGGTCTTTCTTAACAGCTTCATGCGCCTGTGATTGAGAAAGAAATCTGATAAGCTCTGTATACCAGCTCAATATAATGCAACATATATACGAATATTTATATACATTTTAGATAAAAAACCGGTCAGTAAACTTTTATAAAAAAAACAATACTCTTTGAAATAATACAAGCAATAATAATTTTTATAATTACCTCTCTATATATCTTAAATGTGCATGAATTTTCTTCTAACTATATTTGTAATGTCATCAACTTTTCACGCTTGTTGAATATTTGCATCATGAGCACCAATAGCTAATCCCATCAGATCTTCTCGAACATTAAATTCATCGGTATATTATCTAAAATAAGGCAAATTTTACATAATGCAAAAACAGTAATTATCACTTACATCTGCTTATATATAAAATATGATTTCAAAGATAAATCTGTATCAAAAATCTATAGTTACTGTAACGTATACCTTAGATTAGATTTGTACGAGCAAGCAATAAATATAACTAACCTCGCGAGACACCACGCGAGCACACGTCATTGCGTTAAAAGATATTTATTTACCAATATTATCCACATATATTATATATAATAGTGGATTATATATAATAAAAAATCCTACTAACCTCGCGAGACACCACGCGACACGTACACACGTCACGTCGCACGATTTAACACACGCGAAACTCGCCAAACTCGCCGCGATCTCGCGATCGCCGTCAATCTCGACCGCGCCAGCCAATCACGCACGCGGAAAAGCGGCAACACTACGTGCGAGATATTCGACTCGCAAGCGCTCACTTCTCGGTAAACATGACTTTTTTATTATGGATGGATGGATAGATAGATTTATAAAAATCTTGAATTTAAAGACTTGATGAGTTTATATAATATAGATGAATTTTATAATAGTTTGTTAGATTACTTTTGTAATGATAAAGATCTTGATTGGGATATTATATCTAGATATAAAAACTTACCAGAAGATTTTATTAGAGAATTAAAGATAAAGTTGATTGGAAACTTGTAACTCAATATCGAAATTTAACAGAATCATTTGTTAGAGAATTTAAAGATTATGTTAATTGGGGATATATATCTAAATATATGGAGTTGTCTGAATCTTCCATTAAAGAATTTAAAGATTATGTTGATTGGTATGTATATCTAGTTATCAAAAGTTGACAGATTCATTCATTAGAGAATTTAAAGATTATGTTGATTGGAGTTTTATAACAGAATTTCAAAAATTAACAGAACCTTTTATTAGAGAATTTAATGATAAAGTTGATTGGGATTGTGTAGTTATATATCAAGATTTAACTGACCCCTTCCTCCTAGAATTTAAAGATAAAGTTGATTGGTGGATTGTAACTGGATATAAACGACTATCAGATACCCTAATTAGAGAATTTAAGGATAAAGTTAATTGGGTTTGTATATCTAAATATTATATTTTATCCGAACCTTTCATTAGAGAATTTAAAGATAAAATTCAATGGTATTTTATAACTAAATATTATCAGTTATCAGAACAATTAATTATAGAATTTAAAGATTATGTCAATTGGCATTTTATATCTAGTTATCAAAAGCTAACAGAACCCTTCATAAGAAAATTTAAAGATAAAATTGATTGGTATTTTATATCAGAATATCAAGTGTTATCAGAACCCTTCATCAGAGAATTTAAAGATTATGTTGTATGGAGGATATATCTAGATATCAAAAGTTATCAGAATCATTATCAGAGAATTTAAAGATAAAGTTGATTGGGAAAATATATCTAGATATCAAGTGTTGTCTGAATCATTCATTAGAGAATTAAAGATGTACTTGATTAGTCGCATAAAAATCTGTTAAGGGATTTTATGTTTTATTATCTTAAATTTTAAGAGTTTTTGTGTTTTATTATCTTAATGAAATTTGAGGTTTTTATATTAGAAATGGTAAAAATGAATTTTGGCATTTTATGTGTTGATTTTTGATTTAAGTATGTGAAAATAGAGGTTGAAATGCACGAGTTAGTTTAAATTTCGGATCATTGTGAAAAAAGCGAAAAAATGATGAAATTTGAACTTAAGAATTGCAAATGAGGTTATAGAATGTAAGATTTAGGAAAAAAAGGGGGGGTCATCGATGTACCCATAAGTAAGTCGCGAGGTACGCGAGCCGTCCCATCCGATTCGCGACGTGATTTCGCGAATGATTTCAGAATACTCTCTCCCGCGCCTGTCGACACCACAGCCTCGTCTACGCGTATTGTCTTGTCGTGTTTTGTGTATTTGATTTGCGTATTTCGTTTTTGGCTCGGTCTCGCGATAACATCTCCGCGCATCCGGGATCAAATTACAATACCGCGAGCTTCCTTGGATTTCCGTGTCGATGCGTACGACACTCCATGAGGTTTTGTACGGTTATTACGCTTAATTTCGGGAAGGTTTCTGCGCTAAGTATTGTCGGCTTTTGCATCGCCGCATCGTCTTTATTCGTTTCGTTAGGCGAGACATATTCCGTTTCGAATTACTGCCGAGCTCGTACACACGCGAGAACCGAAATCATGAATGTTACCGTTTAATTTTAATCACGCGAGTAGTTAGGCTGCATATATTCTACCCCACTGCGCATGTATTGGTGCGTCGGTGTGTGTGTGTGTTAGTGCGGTCACGTGGTGGGGGAGGTCACGTGACTCTAACTAATACACACACACACACACCGACGCACCAATACATGCGCAGTGAGGTAGAACATATGCAACCGTGGACAATATTTATTATTTTTTATTTTTTTTTAAATTTTAACTATTTTTTTCAATACATGCGCGGTGAGTTAGAACATATGCAACGACTCAATATACCTGACGTATGGTAATAGTTGATACGATTGAAGATGTTTGTGTGTAATAAAATAAAATAAGAATGAAGATCGACAAGTATGTTTCTCAATGATGTTCGCAAAAATAGAATAAAAGAAATAGAGTAATATTAATGGTGATGCTTAGGACTTACTCACAGGTGTTCGTATATATATTATCTGGATTTTTGGCCAGGAAGCGCCCGTGGAGCAGCGTCAGCTTCGGATAGTTGCACTGACTCGAGATGAGGTAAAATATGAATGCTTGACTGATAGAATGAAAAATCGAATTAATAATCGTGATGAGGCTGCTCGACACCGCTTTATATACTCTTTGAACAACGCGGCACGCTATGTGTGAGCGCTCCAATTGGTACGTCGATGCGTCACCTCGCATCGGATTGGCGGTTCGCTCCACCACCGTGCCTTGGTTGACGGGGGTACCGCGCGCGCAGCGCGTGGAGACAATGCGCTGTATCTTATAATTAATATCTTGGTGAATAATTAATATTTATGCATATATGGATTCTTAAATATTATTTAGGTATTATTCTCTTAATTGTAACAGCGTCACAGCACCGTTTAACATTTAGATGATGAGAGAATAATGCCTCTGTTGATTCGTAATGTATTCTCTTTGTAAAAATTAATAAATATTAATATTTGAACCGCGAGTGATGGAATTCAAAAATATAAATATGTGAAATATACTACGAGCTGTGTTTTAATTAGTTAGAATTCATATTTTATTCTTTTATTTGTTATAAGGGCTTTATATAGGTGTCATCCTCTTATAACAATTATAGTAAGAGAATAAGTTATTAATCGAAAGTAGATTATTAGGGTTAACATATAAGATTATTATAAAATATCGCATAGTATGCAATGCAAAAGTAAGCGTGGGATGACGTAATCATCGACAGGCGATTACATTTTATCAATAACATTCTCACGGTGAGATGGGTATGCGCTTTGGTTTCAGGATGTTTGGTTGACGCGCCTGTTTTGTCGCCTTTGTGATCTATGGTTACGCCGCTCGGATTGAGAACTTATCGATAGGGCCTATTATTATTTCGGTGCATATTTCGTTTCGCGCTCTTATCGTTAGGCGTCAGTTCCTCTAACTGTTATTTAATACGCGTGGGTGAGATATATTAAGCGGTTTTGTTTTCGTGGTCCTTATCGGTAGTTTATGGTTTATATTATGCGTCCCTTGGCGGCGCCGCGACCCGCAGCTATGGATGTGATAGAAAGATTCTTCTCAGAATTGAGAGGCATTTTTCTGTCGCCATACGACGTGTGGTCTTTCCGAATATCTATTGCCTTGTTTAATAATAGTTAACGTTACAAGAGACTCGTGAGTCTAAGCGCTGCGAAGACGATTTAATTTTGTCCATCCACGTCTTAGGTCAATTGATAATGAATCAACTTTTGTTATGAGGAATAATACATGAACTTTAGTTAAATTAATAAAAGGTATATGTGTTGAAGCGACTTTATGTTTCGTCTTTTTGCAGTGAGCAGATACTTTAAGTTATTAATTAATGGAAATTTAAAGCTTTGCGCCAAGCGTATATATATATATATATATATATATATATATATATATATATATACATATATAT
>NW_027270466.1:0-6326 GCF_030848805.1 Temnothorax longispinosus | reverse complement strand
ATTGAGAATCGCAATTTTTCTGAAGACAATTTATTTTTTTGAAACTTTTATATTGAGTATAATTTTATTTATGCTATTAAAAAGTGAAACGGCATGCCATAAATATCTGCGCTTGCGTTTCATATTTCTTCAGCTTTTGTAGATTAGTGCGCTATCTACTGTGCCACGTTATGCTCTTACACAACAGTTTTTCTTTAAGAAATTGTGTTTTCTTTACATTAATTGATTCGTATTGTTTCCAAAAATAAAAAGTAAGGAATTTGAATTATAAATACTTAACAAAATATGTCACAATACTATAACTTTCAAGTCTTATAACTCGAAAAGTACTTAATGAAAAATACTTAATTATAGTGTTTTGGAAAGCCCTCAACATAAGCTATAAGAATATGCAATAAAAAATAGGAAGTTCTATTTAAGAAACTGAAGGTGTCCTTGACCTGACCTTAACGATGCCACCCAAGGTCAAATCAATGACACCATCTTATGTACCCCCTTGAAACCATACAACTTTTGTCTGAAACATTTTTTTTTTTTTAAATGTTGCGTTTACGAATAAATTGGGTGATACGGGTTAGTCTGAGACACCCTGTATATATATATGTACATGACATTTTACAAAAATCAATTCCTAAACCGCGATCTCACATTAAAGATAGTTGGTCCTTTGTGAGGAGGATTGTGAATGCTAACATCGATACCGACGAAATCCTCATATCGCTTGATGTCACGGCTTTATTCACTAACATCCCGAAGGAGTTGGTTTGTAAAGGGGTGCAGAGGAAACATAATAACACCATTATCTTCAAAGAGACACAGAGAATCTAAACGCTGTTTATGACGGCGTCATCTCGTCAGTTTAATTGTATATATTTTAGCGTATTTTAGTATTTCTTGGGGCAACCTTTCTGACCCCTTGATTCTGCTCTCTTTGTCAGCGTTTTAGTCTCCTGAGTACTTTCACTCGCACGACACGGCACATCGGAGATTCTCTAACTGTCCTAACTGAATATGCATAATTATGGATTTCTGATATATTTATTCATTCATAAGGCGCAACAGTCCTACACTGAAAGAAAAGATTGGTTGCGTCAACTAAGAATTGGTTACGCAGCCAATTAATTGGTTGACGCAACCAATCTTTTCTTTCAGTGTAGTCGGACCTGAAGCTTCCCAAAGTCATGTGCTTGTGGTCGCGCACGCAGGTTGTACACAAGCACATGAACCTACAGTTTTAATGCCGAATTCGAGCGGCAAGTAGAGGGGGTTTTGAGGCAAGGGATACTCCTGACGCCGCTGCCATTCCGTCGAGGAGGAGAGACAAGCGATACAATTTTATTTATTTTGGTTCTACCAGGACTGGATTCGAACCTGAGATCTTTGGTTTAGCAGACCAGTGCGCTGTCTGCTACGCCACGCTCGCTCACAATATATCATATTATATTATAAATATAATGTATAAAAGTTGTATAATTATCTATAATTGAAATACTATAATTGATTGCATAAAAATGATATATAATATAATATATAATATTCTGATATATAAGACACGTAAGAATCGATCGTCGCATTCTCTCTCCACATATTGGTTTTATAAGTAATTTTCCTGTTGTGCTTTGTGACCGTGCTGAAAGATTCCCATGAACACAAGGACGTCTTTGATTGACATATGACGAGTCAAATTGACGATTAGGTATTGCTCTCTATTTTAATGACTATTTTATATTTATTTATGGTTTTATACATCGCAATGTTCCTAAATTTCAGACCGCACTTGAGAAGGGCTCAAACCTAGAGCCGAAACGTAGTGCACATAATTATATTTTTGCCAGATAGTCGAGAATAAAGAATTTATTTTTGTTTTTAAAACGTTTAAAAAATATTTCTTTGCTACTTGGGATGTTATCTAACTCTTTGGGACAACAGTGACTCTACAATATTTAATCAAAATGTCAAAGAAAAATTCAGAAAGTTAATAGAACAGCTTCCAGCAATATTGTTTTATCGTTTTATTATTGCAGAGATAATCGTTTAAATAATTATATTGAAATAAGCGCAGATCAGAGAATTGCGTTATGCGTGATTAAAGCCGTACGGTTTCTTGAGAATGTTGACCGGACAATTAAATAACTGAAATTATTAGTATATGTTAAAATAGTTCTTGGAATATTAAAGATATTAAAGATACTTTACATATCCTGTTGAAATATTCATCATATTCACAATAATTTAAATCACTTATTTGCTTAAAGTAACTAAATCATAATGTATTTTTGTTTCTAGGAAAAGTACCAAGATTCTATGTCTTCAAATCCTTATTTACTTCTAGCACTTGATTGTTACATTATTTATCAAATATTAAGAACTTTAAAACTTTATGTCAAAAATTTATCAAGAAACTAATAAAATATTATAATCCGATACGACATCATCGTCGAAAATTTAGAAAGATATACACAGAAAAAAAGGTTTTACTAAAATATGTAAAAATTTATAGTTAGCTATACATATGAAAATAATAATGTTGGAACATCAAAATAATTATGTAGGTTACTCGAGCATAATAATGTTGCAAAAAGTTTCGACATATTTGCAACTAGTTTGTGTGTACATAATTAGAGTTATTTACTTGAA
This sequence comes from Temnothorax longispinosus, assembly GCF_030848805.1. Lineage (NCBI taxonomy): Eukaryota > Metazoa > Arthropoda > Insecta > Hymenoptera > Formicidae > Temnothorax > Temnothorax longispinosus. The sequence goes on along the minus strand of NW_027270466.1, from coordinate 3,689 downwards.
CGAACATAATTATTTTTTTACTTATTTCTAGCTAAATTTTTAAGTACTTTAACAAGACCATTCCCTGCATTTCATGAACTTCTGTGTGCTTACATATAAAAAATACATAAGAAAATAGTTTTAAGAATAAAGAGGAAATCATGGCCACCGTTCTATAGCATAAATTGTTGTTGCTAAATTGAAGTATTCTTTATACTCGATCGTGTCCTTCATAATATCGTTAACAAACTGCCCGCCTGCTCCATAATTGGAAAAACATTGGAATTGATGATTCCTCATTGGCAGAGACTGAAAATCATATGAATATTTCATAAATTTTAACCTGTAAATTTAAACCGTTATTACGGTTATAATTAAAATTTATTACTTTAATTAACTTTAAATTAATAATTATAAATACTCATTTTGACGGGAGCGGAGAGATATAATTACAATAAAATTAAGGAAAACGCCGTTAAATGGTCTAGATCTTGGTTGCCTAATAACAATATTCGCGTGAATTTATGTACAATTTGTGTTACACTAATGATTTGTGTTAGTGTAATTAAATTAACTATATCAGTATATTCATGTGATGTTACTCTTCAGTTTAATTGAGACTACGTTTTAAGACCAAAAGTAATGGCGCGCAGTTTGCTAGAACGATGAATTGTACATAAAGTACGCGAATAATATTATTAAACCGATCCCTGACAGTTTAACAACAGTTTTCTTTAATTTGATTGTACATCATATGCGATCGTATCCCACTTAGTTATTGCATTGATATAATTACACTAGTTAATAAATAAGAAATTAAGATTTCTAATTAATGATAGTCCTTGTTGGCGATAGAAAATAGTAATTTGAAGATAAATAGTCTGTGTTATATCCAATTGCACTACCATGATATAAAATATTTACCGAACCGTAACGCACTTCTGTGTCCAATAGATTTGGTGTTAACTATTGTGCCAACAACTATCAGATCTGACTCGAGATACATGTTGTGATATTGAAACCATCTAGCGAGATCGATAAATGACGACACCCGCGGCGGATATTGTCCCGGCATAATTTTGCGCCATTCGTCCATTTTTTATCCTAAGAACGCAACCTAAAGCTGCAAGACCAGACATAAAAGACAATATAAACATTTTTTGTCTATTTTTTTTAAACAAAATATAACTAGATTAGAATGTTTCTTACCAACAGTACAATTCTTTTTTTCACAATAACGTTTGTAAAGAATGCCTTGCATTATTGTTATAATATCTAAATTGGATTCGCGACCCTTGGCGCGCACTCTAAGAACATTACCATTTTTGCCCTTGCTGACAAAAAAGTTGCCTACAAAAGAGCACATTATTTGATAGGGGTCAGTTAACATTTCTATTCTGCTCCGTCCGTTATCTGCGAAAGCGATGCGACTCGCGTTCGTGATAGGTGCTCTGTACACCGCGTTCATTATAAGCTACAACAGTAGTCGTGTTTATGAGAAATAAACATAAAGAGATAAGATAAGAATAAACTAATACTAATAAATTGTAACATATTATCACTATAGATTTCTTATATTATCACCTGAACACCGCTATTACTATGTTTGTTCCCTCCCGTTCCATTTTTAAATCCTCTTATCCAGTTTGGTTCACAAAAGAGCTGATTTCTCTTATAAAGGCAAAAAAATCAGCTCATTTAAGATATAAGTATACACAAACTTATTCCGACTATTTATCCTTCTCTTACCTTAGAGCAAAGTGCAAATCTTTATCTACTGCATGCTGGGCAAACTTTATCAATAGAACTGAAAGCACCATAACGGATAACACAAAACTTTTTTGGAAATTTATAAAAAACATTAGATCCTCAGAGCTTCATGCCTCTTTTATTTTACACAATGATCACCTTGTGCAGGACAATGAGGTTATCGCAAACTGCTTCGCTGATTATTTCGAATCTGTCTACTCCGGCGACGACGGAAATAATGTTGAACCTGAAATAGATCCTAAACTGGCTCACTCCCTGAATCTTCTCTCCTTGGATATATCTATAGAAGAGGTGTATAATGAAATTGATAATCTCTCCCTTAATTGCGCCGCCGGTGTGGATGGTATTCCTCCATCGGTCTTTAAGTCAAGTATTTTTATTGCATCAAGGTTTTTATGGATAATATTTAATAAATCACTAAAGATGGGCTCATTTCCTGCACTTTGGAAACAATGTCTTGTCTCCCCGATTTTTAAAGGAGGTGAACGTCAATTTGTTACTAACTACCGTCCTATTTGTAAGCAAAGCATAATGCCTAAGATCTTTGACTGCATTGTGGCTCGCAAGCTTGGATCGCTCTGCAAAAACCTTATTATTGTCGAACAACACGGATTTGTCCCTGGACGATCCACGACTACAAATCTGGTAAATTACTATAATTTTTTAGCAAATATTGTTGAGAGTGGTTCCCAAGTTGACTCTGTGTATACTGACTTTGCGAAAGCGTTTGATTCTGTGAATCGTACTCTTTTATTAGGTAAACTGCGAGCTTATGGAGTCGAGGGCTCTCTTTTGTGTTGGATCTCATGCTTTCTCTCAGACAGAACACAAATTGTAAAATATAAAAACAGTATGTCTAGAAGCATAATTGTCTCTTCCGGGGTGCCGCAAGGGTCGCATCTTGGCCCCCTTTTATTTATTTATTTATTAACGATATCGCTATGTATATTAAATATTGCCTTTTTTTACTATATGCGGATGACTTGAAAATGTATCGAAAAATCAATGGACTAGCTGATGCTTTACTGTTGCAACGTGATCTGCATGAACTTGAGGTCTGGTGTAGAAGAAACTGCCTTCGACTTAATGTTTCTAAATGTTTCGTTATACATTTTACACACAAATACAACCCGCTTTTGTATGACTACATACTTGATGGCTCACCACTCTCAATAAAGTATAACGCTCGTGATCTGGGAGTTATGTTTTGCGCTGACTTATCATTCAACAATCACATTCAATCTATTGTTTCATCTGCGTATAAAGTGCTTGGCTTCATCCTCCGCTGGGGTAAATATTTTGTAAATATCTCCACTTTGAAATTGTTATACTGCTCGTTGGTTCGCCCAAAATTGGAATATTGCTCCACTGTATGGTCTCCTTATTACAAATGTCATATTGAAAAGATAGAACGCATACAACATAAATTCTTACGCACGGTAGCCTACCGTACGGGTAATCCTATGGCTTTTACCTGCCATGACTACTATCCCATTTCAATGAGACTGAATTTAATGACTTTAGAGAACAGGAGATTAATCTTTGACCTAGCATTAATTTTTAAAATATTAAATAGTTTTATCGATTGTCCTGACCTTTTAAAAGATATTTATTTAAATGTTCCAATCAGAGACTTAAGACAATCTTCCATCTTTTATGTTCAATATCACCGTACTTTATATGGCGTAAACTCATGTTTAAATAGGATGACTATCTCTGCAAACAACTATTCTAGCTTAGTTGATTTCTTCGGCGGCAATGTGTCTGCGTTCAAGCGGAAACTTATCTGTTTACTCTCCTAGCATAATTTTTCTTTTCTAATTGTAATTGTATTTTTATTCTACTTTAGATAAATTTTTATAATCTACTTTCTGTCATGTATACACTAAAGGGTTTACCCCGTAAATAAAGATTATTATTATTACTATAGAATTAAAACA
>NW_027270465.1:0-6359 GCF_030848805.1 Temnothorax longispinosus | reverse complement strand
TAATTTTGCAGCAAGAGCTTTTGTTTTTACCAGGTCTGCTTCTAAAGATTTTATTTTGTCTTTATATTGCTGCTCCCATGCAATATTGTCCGGGTCATCCAGTATATTTACCTGGCAAAAAATAATTCACTATTTTATTAATTCTTTATTTGGCATTGATAGTTTTAAGCGATACAAGATACAACTCACTTAAAAACTTTATATTTACGCAATAACTTGACAATAAAGAACTCTTTCCAGATTTTTTTCAGTTTACTATGTGTGATGGACTTGAAAGTAACTGCTTGGAAAGAATTCTTTATTGTCAAGTTAGAGCCAGCGCACGTACATTGCCGTAGCGTCTTACACTTTATGTAAGAATCTTGCGTTACGCAACACGTAAGCTAACGCACAAAAAAAAACGTAAACACGATTGCGTGATTGGTGATGATACGCTCGTTCCGTTTCGCGTTAATAATATACATATTACATATTTTTTGACACTTACGAATATATGATCATCCGCTGGATTCATTTCTTTGAGACGCCATGGTTATACCGAGCCCGGGCTTCGTTGTCGTCGATCCGCGAAGTGCGCCAAGTGCCGCGCGGGTGTCCGCGATAATCGCCGGTGGTGTGTAATAAGTTGACATAAACAGAACTGCAGAAGCAAATAAACTCACTGTAGGTTGAATTAAAATATGCAAAAAATGAAGTCAATAAAACACCTACCTTAAAAGTGGAACTTGGCAAGGTTTAAGCTCAAACAGAAGTACAGAACTTATAAAATTGAATGAAATGCTAGCGGATGGCTTAGCTGATGATGGACAATGGCGGAGGTATCACAGAACATAGAGATATACTAATGATACCATACGCAACACGCGGTCTTCCCGCCTTCCTCTATAAACATCCGCGCCATCAACTCACGGTCGTACTCGCTAGGGGGGACACAGCCAATCCCAGACCGCCGCATTACGAAACTGAAGGTGCACGCACATTTTGGCGCTGTTGTCGGGCAACGCAGCCAATCTCGCATATGAAGTAGCCGATGCGCATGCAGGCTACTTCCGGTATGGTCCCGCGGTGTTGTAATCTTATAATTAATTCTTTGTTTTCCATGGTTATGTATTATAAGATTGTTGCTAATACATACTGTTTATGATACGTCGATACGCGATTATCGAACTAGGATTACCGACAGGGATAATTTGCGCGATTATCATGATTTATTAGGTTCATGGTTGTAGTCTTGAGACTTTATGTCAGTGACATTCGGTTCATGGTTGTAGTTTTGAGATTTTATGTAAGTGACATGTCAGTGACACGATGTGAATCTGTGAATTGACCAAGGATTAATAATAAAGCAAAGAAAAGAATCAAACAATTAGTATTCGAATTTGTAAGTAGAGTATTTGCTGTCCCTTTTTGCGTATAATTATGAAAAATATTAAATATTTATGTACTTATAGGATTGTGTCTGGAATTCGATGCAACCGTGTGTTTACGTGTCTTAAGGTATGTAACATAATACATATAAAATTAGCGTCTTGATACTTTGATATTATTTGGAACATTTTTAAGGTAGTTTGTCCGTGACGATACTGTTAAAAAGTTAATTACAGATAAATGACATTATAGTATTAAGCTGGGATTGTCCGTGTTATGGATGTGTGTAAATCTCATATGTACATATATATACACACACACTAATGTATACTATTATAAATCTTTAAAGGTTAGCTGTCATATTCTTGCAAGTTCTTTTATCATCTAGTTTTTCATTAAATACATGTATGTAAAACATGTATGTATTAAACATGTATGTAAAAAGCTAATTTTTATTTCTATTGTACATGTGTGTAGAACATGTTTACGTTAATATGCTGTCTATAAATTTTACAAGATTCCTAAAAAAATGAGTTTACGGATGTACTACCTTAAAATATGAAATATATTGGAGAAATTTTTATTGTTATTTTATTCTTATTGCAAATAAAAATATAAAATATGATTATTTTACAGGTGTTTGTATTTTGGAAGATGTATGTTATACAATACACGATGTTTTACGCTTCGTGAGATCAATTTTAATGATAGTCTCTTGAGATAATTTTGGGATGTATTATTATTCTGTACAGTTAAGAAGCTATAATGATAATAATATACACATAGAATTATTATTACATTATCGAGAATAAAATTTAGAATAAAATGGAAATTTAATTTGTCTTACTTTGAAGTTATTTTAGTTTAGATAGATAGTTTTATATAGAATTTGATGTCAATAATATCATTAAACTGAACATCATTAATAATATCATTAAACTAAACATCATTAAACTGAAAATCAGAACTATTATAATTTTAAACAACCAACAATTAACAGTAAACTTTTTAAGTGTTCCAAAAAAACTTCTTAATTTTATATGATATTTTATTGCAAAATATTGCAAAATGATTTCAAACATATCTTTCTCTATAACAATACAGCTTCTAAAAAACAAGTACATCTATAAAAAAAAATTATGTTTTATATTTCTTTCATACGTAGCATTAAAATAGACAAGTAATGGTATATACATGTTAAATATGTGAGTTTATAATTTGTGAATGTTACATATATATTTTATTATCATATGGTTTTACTGTCAATAAACTTATATAAATTTAAAAAGCTGTCTTTTAAAAAAGTTTCTGTATTGAAAAATATATTTAAAAAATGTTAATTATTGTGTTACATAGTAGACTACATACGAAATATATATACATATATATCACAGGGTGATTTCATTTTAGGTGCCAATTATCTCCGTCAATTATCTCAGAAAGTATTGGTTTATTGGAAAAATGTTTCAGATAAAAGTTGAAGAGTTTAGAAGGGGCCAATAAACAATCTTATTAGATTTTGGGTCAAGCATCCGTGTTGGGCCCAGTAGGGCCTAAATTAAATTTTTTAAATGTTTAGCTTACAATATCTTGATAATTATTTGTCGGAAAAAAAATGGTATTTGTCTCAAGAATATGCTGTTGCAATAGTACCCTCATTTTGATACTTGTGTATATATATCTCCTTGGAGCTTTCATGCATCAATATATTTAAAAAATTTGGGATACTATTGCAACAGCACATTCTTGAGACCAAATCAAGTCAGAAAGTCCTGTACTACTTTTTCCTCTGACGGACAATTATGGGGATATCGTAAAAAAAAATATTTTAAAAAATTCACCAAGTTTTCTTAGAATATTTTAAAAAGTATTACACATAAAAAAATGTTTCAGACAAAAGTTGTTCAAATTAATTAGTAAAAAAAGACAACACATTAAAAAATGAGGATTTCTATTTCAATAATTTAACTTGGGCGCTATTGGACCCAACATAGTCCGCGGATTTAAAATCTAATAAAATCGTATATATTGGCATCCTCTATCAATACTTTCTTAGATAATTAAAGGAGATAATTAGCACACGAAATATTAAAATTTATAGATTTACTTTGTCTTATCAATAATTCTCTTAATAATTGCCTGGTTTATTTTTTGATATTAAATATATGTATCAAACTGTGAGAACAATACGTTATATATTATATTCTAATTTCCATAAATAATCAGTATAATAACATAAAAAACTACTTTAACAGTTTGTCAGCATAGCTATTTAATATTTAACATTCAATATTTGAATATTTATATTTAGGTGTAAAAAATATGTGTACATGTAAGAGGGTACATTATTTAATAAAAATATTGGTTCTGTACATAATAAAGACTGACATAACTTAATTATTTTTTATTTATTGTACTAAGTTTAGTTTTATCCAAATATACCAAATGTAAACTGTCTAATGGAAATTGTTTAATTTTGTTGATTTAATTCTTCTAAACAAGATATGCCTGTATGATGGTAAGGACAGGAAACTATCTTTTTGTAAATTTTTATATCAGGAAATGTCTCTCGTTCAATTTTCAATAAAATATCCTTCTTGAATACATTTAAAACATTTTTCGTATGCATTATGACTTTTATTTATAACAAAATTATTAGAATTTTCTGGTTTATAATTATCATTGTACATAAAATTGAATTACAATCTACTTTGTGATATAAAGATCAGTTTGTCTCTTTGGTTGAACAATTTGTAACATTAATCAAATGAGATATACTTATTTAATTCACTATGATTAAAGTTGTCTATATCATTGTTTCTTCTTTTTCAGTCAATTATCTATATCCTTGTATCATTGTTTTTTCTTTCTTAAGCAATTATTTATATATTTTTTTATAAATACAGGGTGTCATTTTATCGACGCAGGCAAATATCTAAAAAAATATGGAAGTTACGAAAAAATGTTTCAGACAAAAGTTGTATGGTCTAAAGGAAGATACATGATTCCGATGTAAGTCATATCGTAGATGTCGTTTTCAAAAAATTTTAAAGACGACTAATTTTTTAAATGGAACTTAATTTTTTTCTTGAAATAAAAGTTACAAATCTCGTCGGGACGTTTTCAAAACACTATAATAAAGCTCTCTTTTATCAAGAATTTTCTATTTTAAATTTTGTATTTTAAAATAAAATATGAAATATCTTGTAAAGTATTCACTTGTCGACTTTACTTTTATACTTTTATATGTAGAATAATAAAAAAAATCGATTGTAGTAAACAAAAATAGAAAAAATTATTTGAAAAAATTCGATTGTATTTTGCAGACGCATTTATTGCAAATGTAAAGAGTTTTATTATAGTGTTTTGAAAACGTCTCGACGAGATATACCACTTTTATTTCAAGGAAAAAATCAAGTTTTATATAAGAAATTAGTCGCTTTTAAAAATTCTTAAAAACGATGACATCTATAATGTGACTCGCGTCAGTCTTTCATATTTTTCGAGATATTTGTCTGCGTTGATTAAAATAACTCATCATATATATTATATTAATATAGAGAATGTCTTAGAGCACTTGTATCACCCGATTTATTCGTAAACGCGACATTTTAGAGAAAAATGTTTCAGAAAAAAGTTGTACGGTTACAAGGGGTACATAAGATAGTGTTGGTTTGACCATACCCTGTATATTATATCCTGCATATTGTATTAATATATATAAGATGTCAAGTAATAAATAAATAAATAAATAAAAATAAGTTGACTACTTCTTGTGACAGGTAGAGCCGGTTAAACTGAATCAAAAAGTTCTTTACCATTTTTCTCAGTAATTAATAAAAAATTAATTAATAAAGATAAGCGAATCAGTGTGTCCATACGATTCGACAAAGAGTAACCTAACGTTTACGTTGCTTAGGCGCATGGTAAGGCATTGGGAGGAGCGCTGCTTAAATAATAACAGCCATACATGAGTTACATTCCTGCATAGCAGTTGCTTATAAAGCGCTTCTCCGAATATTTTGCCACGTGCGTAGCAATGTAGATGGTGGGTTATTCCTTTTTATCAATTAAACTTTTATTTAAAAATGATGTAAGAAGTTTGGTGTTAATTGTTTATAATAATACTGATTTAGAGTTTAATGTTATACTATTTCTATTTGTTTTAGATTGTCCTTTATTTTCTACAGGTAAGTCTTTTTCTCTCCCTCTTTCTCTTTTTCTCTCTCTCTTTCTCTCTCTCTCTCTCTCTCTCTCTCTCTTTCTTTCTCTCCCCTTCCTTCTTTCTCTCTCTCTACAGTTTTCTCTTTATATATATCTTTCTTTTTTTTACTTTTTCTTTTTTTTTCTCTTTTTTTTAAAGGTTGGCTGCTTTGCGCCTATAAAAATCGGCTGCTCTGCGCCTACAAAAATCGGCTGCTTTGCGCCTTTAAAAGCGGCTGCTTTGCGCCTATAAAAATTGGCTGCTCTGCGCCTATAAAGATCGGCTGCTCTGCGCCTTTCAACTTCGGCTGCTTTGCGCCTTTAATAGTCGGTTGCTTTGCGCCCATAAAAATCGGCTGCTCTGCGCCTTTAAACTTCGGCTGCTTTGCGCCTATAAAAATCGGCTGCTCTGCGCCTACAAACATCGGCTGCTTTGCGCCTTTAAACTTCGGCTGCTTTGCGCCTTTAAAAGTCAGCTGCTTTGCACCTATAAAAATTGGCTGTTCTGCGCCTATAAAGATCGGCTGCTCTGCGCCTTTAAACTTCGGCTGTTTTGCGCCTTTAAAAGTCGGCTGCTTTGCGCCCATAAAAATCGGCTGCTCTACGCCTATAAAGATCGGCTGCTTTGCGCCTATAAAAATCGGCTGCTCTGCGCCTATAAAAATTAATTGCTTTGCGCTTTAAGAAATCTGTTGTGCGCCTATTTTATGCAATGGCTCTGACTCAAAATATTATTTTAAAGTCTGCAGACAAAGATATAATTACCCGAGGCGAATGGCTTACGGACG
>NW_027270464.1:0-6356 GCF_030848805.1 Temnothorax longispinosus | reverse complement strand
GCCCAGTCAAATGGGTATTTTTCAAGGAAATAATACTAAGTGCGCTGTAACTTACATGAAAGGTGTCTTTTGGGGTTGTAATGAAAATACTAAAAGCCCACCCCCGTACCATTGTCGTAGCAAAAATGGGGGGTGCAAAAAAGGTCCCAAAAATTGGTTTTTTGCCAATAACTCAAAAAGTATCGCAATTAGGAAAAAAAGTGAAGACGTGAAAGTTGTAGAGAATTAAATTTCACACAAAAAAGGTTCAGAGAAAATTTTTGTACGACCAATTGCAGCCGATCTAGATTTTTTTTAAATAATAGGTATTTCATGACATATGGAAAACACGCGAGCGCGTCGCGCATTTTTTGTCGATAGTTAGAAAATGGCGACTCAAATAAAAAATAGTTCAAATAAAGTTGTAGACGATTCAATTACGAACAATTTCCGTTTTTTTTTTTTTTTCGATACGATCAGTATTGACAGAGATATGAATTTTTTAAAACATTTATTATCGATCCTCGAGTATGATTTTTAGTGGTAAAATCGCTTGTAACTCAACATCTGTAAGTTTAACGCAAATATTACATTTTACGAAAGTGAAAGATAATTAAATTTCGAAAATTTTGATGTATATGCAAACTCGTTTTGGATATATGCGTAGTGTGTTAATGCTAATAAACATGAAAAATTGTCATTTTTTTGTGGATTTTGCCAAAAAAAATAACTTTCAGTTAGCTGTAGGTCAAAATCTCTCTACATTTTTTGAAGAGGATTAAATTGTCTTTAAAACGGCGTTTGGTTCATCTTCGTACGATCATTTGTTAAGAAATTACAGCTGTTTAAAGATGTCAGGAAAAATACAATTTCATACGAAATTAATAATATATTGAAAAAATACATGTGTAATAATTTTTTAAAAATTGGTATTCACCTATTTTTAGTAGTTTATATGTGTGTGAAAGTAATGCAGCACTGTAAGTTCATCGAAAGGTATAATTTCTTTAAAAAATGAACTCTCGAAAAGTGGTGTTTTTTAAAGAAATTATGCAAAAGTGGCATTTGTACTTAGTTTTTTGCATATATCTTCTTTTCTATTGATTTTACGAAGAAATTCCACCCGGTCAAAATTAAAGCTGATAAAATTTCCTACAAAACTGATACCTTGATATTCGATTTGTAATAAGTAGCATTATGAAACGGACAATTAAAAATGCTTGTGATTTTGAATTTGCAGAAAAGTGAAATTTTGGAGCATTTTCAAAGTTAAAAACAATGTACTTAACAAATTTTTAAAATTTTTTCAAGTATTGGACGTCATTCTGCATACATTTAGGTGTCATTCAGTACCGGTGCGATATTTTTAGAACGAATAGTACACAAGAAATGTCCTGGCGTCGGATAGTAAGCGGCGAGCAGGTAGCCGGGCTTCAGTATGGGGGCAGTTATACGCGTTTTTCAAAATGTTAATAGCTTTGGAAAATTCCCCAAAAATTATTATAATATCTTTATACCTTCGACTAAAAATCAATGTAAAAAACATTTGTAAATTATTTATTTAAATATTTTTTTACAACAATTATATGTTGACGAACGCCTGTTACGACTCGTTTTATTCATAATTCGCGAACAAATTGACGAAATTTAATGTTTCAAAGTGCAAATTAAAGCTAAAAGTTGTGCGAATGAGAAAAAAAATTAGATAATCTATATATATAAAGAAAGATGTCCTGACTGAATGTCTGACTGACTGACTGACTCATCAACCCCCAGCCCAAACCCCTGAACCTAGAAACATGAAATTTGGAGAGTGTATTCCTTTCATGACATAAGCACCCACTAAGAAGGATTTTTAGAAATTCAACCTCCAAGGGGATAAAAAGGGGTAAAATGTGTTTTCACGACTTTCTCAATATCTTTTAAGCCCGATGAGATATCGACTTGGTTTTTGCTTACGAAGGTTACCCATACGAGTGCTTAAAAACATAATTCAAGATTTTGCCCTAACCAATCCCTGAAGAGGCAAATTTATAAATTCGGGGGTGAATTATAGAATCTTTCGCATACCGTAGCGAAGCACGGGGTATCAAGCTAGTTATTCATAAAATAGGAATACTTAATTTCGTTGCCAGAAATTTGGTAATTTTTAAGTGGTATAAAAAGACTTTAAGAATGCCAGAAAAAAATTTTTTGAATAAGAAAAGGCGAATTTGGACTATTTGGAGTGTGAAAGATATTTTTTATGTAAAAAAATTATATTTTTTTTTTATAATCGCATTCTCCTCCCCAACTTTTCCGCCTGCCTCTAAGCCATAATAGTCCTCTGTAGAATGTCAAATAACTTTTTAAAGACAAAAATATTTTAAATATGCTTAAATTACACCAAAATACATTTTTATCGAAAAAAAATTCTCACTTTTACACAATACTGACGTAATCCTCCAACCATGCATTTTCGTGTCCCAATGAGATTTTTGATTGTTTGTCGTTATATTATATTTCATTATATTTCATCAAGTCATCATAAATTATGTACATATTATTCATAATTCACATATTAATAATTAATTAATTAATTATTATTTCATTTAATACCATTTATTGCGATAATGCTTTTCAGTCATATTGACCGCGCGATAATAAATGTTTAAAAAATTCATATCTCTGTCAATACTGATCGTATCGAAAAAAAAAAAAAACGGAAATTGTTCGTAATTGAATCGTCTACAACTTTTATTTGAACTATTTTTTTATTTGAGTCGCCATTTTCTAACTATCGACAAAAAATGCGCGACGCGCTCGCGTGTTTTCCATATGTCATGAAATACCTATTATTTCAAAAAAATCTAGATCGGCTGCAATTGGTCGTACAAAAATTTTCTCTGAACCTTTTTTGTGTGAAATTTAATTCTCTACAACTTTCACGTCTTCACTTTTTTTCCTAATTGCGATACTTTTCGAGTTATTGGCAAAAAACCAATTTTTGGGACCTTTTTTGCACCCCCATTTTTGCTACGACAATGGTACGGGGGTGGGCTTTTAGTATTTTCATTACAACCCCAAAAGACACCTTCCACGTTAGTTACAGCGCACTTAGTATTATTTCCTTGAAAGGTGAAAATTTCTGCCCATTTGACTGGGCTATAATATTAACGTAAAGAACTTTTCCCCAAATAGTAATTTTAAAAAATATTAAATTGAATATCGAATAAGATGTTCGATGCACGTAACAATTATTTAATCAATTCGATTATTTATATGTTACAGAAATATTCCACGCGGAAAAGAGTATCAGCTTTGCATTGAGGGAACACGTGGGACATCCCGAGCAGCCTGAGAGGAGTTGGATGCCTAGGAGAGGCATCGGGCACCAGCGGAACACACTTTGCGGTATTTTATTTTGTGTAAGAGTAATTTTTTTTTGTTGTTTGTTCTTGAGCCCTTTTGTGTTTAGAAATAATAGTAAATTGGAAGAAAGTATTTTATAAAATTGATTTTTGTAAAATTTATTTTCCAAAAATATATATAATTATTTAAATAAATATTTAATTAAATAATGAATAAAACATTTAATACGCATAAGAATTAATTTTTAAAATATTAGATTTTTTTAACACTATTTTAATATAAATTTTATATTTGTTTTGTTGCAGAATCAACGTAGCTACGGGGGCAGATATAATTCCGCTGTTGCGCATCAGGGTCGGTGAGTGATAATTAATGTATTCGTTGAGGTAATTGATAACTAAATTTTACCAGTTGAAGTAGTAATATGACGTAAGATCCAATGTATATATTTATTGTTTGTTATAAAATAGAAGATTTCTTTCTAGTTAATTATCTAAGTCATTATTTTAGAATCAATCAGTTTCACATCACTTAAAAATAATTTTGAAATAACATATTGTACAAAAAATAATTTTAATAATTTGCAAAATACAAAGAGAGATATTTTTATCAATTCTAATTGTGTGAAAAATTTATTATCCTTTTCGGATCTTACGTCATTCATCTGAATTTTTCAACTCTGCATGCTTTTGAGATGAGATTCAGCAACGTTACTATTTAAAAGTTTAATATAAAATTTATAGTCGTAATCGAATCTCTTCAAATCAAAACGCTGTCGATCAAAACATAGAGATTTTGTTTTTAATTGGATATATATTTTAATTATTAAATATATATTTTAATTGCTATTAATAAACGCATACAAAAAGTAAATGCGAAATTAATTCACATTCTAAAGAAATTATTATTATTATTGTTAATTTTTAATTTTATACTTAATTAATTTAATTAACATAGTGGCCCCTTCGCGACGCGTTCGTGTTTCGCGCATCGTATAAAAGCGTAAAATCTTACGCTTATTGCCGTCGATGATTAGCCGGCAGCAGAAGAATTATTTCTCCTTGTTGTCGATCTCTGGCTATATGAAGCCATGATACGGCCAGGTATTACAAAAGGTGAGTTTACTCTGGCCAGAAGAAAGAAGACAAAGAGGATCAAGGTAGTTAGTGCATAACCCTAACCAATTTATAAAGGCTACAGATAAAGGTAAGCCTAAAAGATTTTTTTACACGTTCGATTGCACGTAATTAGAGATGGAGTAATGCCATCTCGAATTAAATTTCTCAAATTCGCGCGCGCTTTTTTAATATTCGGTAATCGCGATCGTAACTGTAGGTAAACCAGATAAAGACACGGGTAGGTAGAAATATCATACATATAGGTAGGTAGGAATATGGATAAAAACTAGATAAAAATCGGGTAGCTGTAGGGGATACGGATAGATAGGAATGATCGAGGGAGTAATTCTATGATAAAAAGAAATTAATGTACTTTATTTTAAGAAATTTAAATTTATTTCTACAAAAGTACATAATATAAGGTGAAGAATCATGTTATTACAAAACGTTACATTATATTGCAAAAATAGTTAATTGTATAAATTTTATATTTAATTATATAATCTGGATCAAGCGCGACCCGTTGTGTTCGAATACAATACTATACTGATGCACACTGTACAGTGATTTCTATCAGACTGAATGTGATCTGTGCTTGAGTGGCACGCTCGTCACGTGTAGGACTTGCCGCCGAGCGGAGAGGTAAGGGAAAGAAGTAGACGCAGCTCTCAAATCGTCTTGAAAGTGCAACTATTCCGACCACTGATCTGGATCACACAAAACGTGCCGTATACTATATATGTTTTATAAGCTTTGCAATTTTAAATTTGTAATTGATAATGAATGTCGCATAATAGATGTCGCTCATCAATATATACTGTTAAGTTATATTGCTAGTTAAATAATATAAATTATTGACGATGTGTCAGTATATGTGTACGTATTTCCAACGTTTTTGTGTAATCCGAAATTAATAAAATATTGTTATCCGGGCTTCGCCTCGGAGGACATGTGTATTAAGACACGCAAATAGTCTCTCTCTCTCTCTCTCTCTCTCTCTCTCTCTCTCTCTCTCTCTCTCTCTCTCTCTCTCTCTCTCTCTCTCTCTCTCTCTCTCTCTCTCTCTCTCTCTCTCTCTCTCTCTCTCTCTCTCTCTCTCTAAAATGCTATAAATTGAAAAATATTACTTTTTTATCTACTGAAGTTCAATTCCGTCGTATACAATTCTTTAAGATTTACTCAATTATTTCCTAAAAAATTGGAAAAATTTTGTTACATGTATACAATTTTATCTAATGCTATGTAATTTTGTATTGTTTTATTAGTTTACTAGCTGGTTACCCGGGCTTCGCCTCGGAGGACATGTGTATTAAGACACGCAAATAGTCCTCTCGCTCTCTCTTCTCTCTGTCTCTCTCTTTCCCTCTCCTTTCACTTCTTCTCGCCTCTCATCGTCTTCACCTCTCTCTCCTTCTCCTCTCTCTCCTTGCAGCTACTGTTCCTCCCCTCTCGCTGCCTTTCTCTCTCTATTCTCGACCCTCTGTCCCCTCCCCTCTCTCTGTCTTCTCTCTCTCCTTCTCTCTCTCTCTCTCCTCTCTCCTCTTCTCTCTCTCTCTCTGCTCATCTCTTTCCTCTCTTCTCTCGTCCTCTCTCTCTCCTCGTCTCGAGTCTCGTCGCTCTCGCTCCCTCCTCCCTCTTTCTCTCTCGTCGCTCCCTCATTCTCTACTCGTCTTCTGCATTCTCTTCTCTCTTCCTCTTCTACCCTTTCATCCTCTCCTCCCTCTCGTCCGGCTCCTCTCGTCCTCGTCCTCTTCTCCCTCTCTTCTCTCGCCTCTGTCGGTCCGGCTCCCTGCCCTCGTTTCCCTTTCGCTCTCCTCTTTCCTCTCCTTCTCCCCTCTGCTCCTCTCTCCTTTGGCTCCATTTCGTCTCTCTCTCGTCGCTCTCTCAGGTCTGCCTCCCCTTTCTATA
>NW_027270463.1:0-6359 GCF_030848805.1 Temnothorax longispinosus | reverse complement strand
ACCGGCGTAGCCTATCTACTGGAATTTCTATACATTACATTTACGAATTTTAGTTTTTATGTTTATAAATATTTATTTAATTAATTAATTTTATGTTTAATTTTAACGGTACAAAAACTACGGAAGTACATGATCATACGCGATTTTATGTATAATAAATTTTATTTATTAATTTGCAATTTTTTTGTAAATATAATTGCACTATTTATAAATATAACAATTAAAACTCGTAAATATAAACATAAATGTAACATAGCGCATCGTCGATTTGCCAACTCGAGACTCGGCACTCGTCGAGACACGAGAGGCGATACCCGAAATGCGTGGCCTCTCAAGAGAGAAGGAAACAGCAGATCGTATGTCTGCCCTTCTCTCCCCGCGCGAAGCTTGCCGAGTGCCGAGCGTACACTGACAGAGGAGGGGCTTGCGCGACCACCACATCCCCTCCATCTGAGTAGTTCGGACACGAACCATAGCACGGATACGAACCCATGTATCGTTACCCGAGTTCTCTCTGATCGTTACCGAGCGTAACGCCGTAGTTGACGTCCACTTTCTCAGAGGGCAGATTAGGACAGGCGTCCCTCGAAGCGGGATGGCCGCTCTCAGGTTTCTCTCTGATACGACGCAATCTCGTCGCGTATGTGTGATTAGCAGGGGAAAAAAGTGAAAGTATGCATGACGTGGTGAAATGATAAAAAAAGGTCGTAGATAACAACTTGAAGCTTGATTTAGAATGAAAACGAACGTCAGCGATCCTTGGCGCGGAACGCTTGCGGAAACGACGGTCGACAACGACGACTCGCCTAATGATCGTTTTGAAGATTCTTTCTTGGACGCGAAAATCAGTCACCGTACTCACCGTCGGCTGTCCGATTCGGAGCAGTATCTACAAAAGCTATGTAAGATGCCAGCTGTGTAAGATGATTCACTTTCGGTATTTTATCACGGTTTCTAATTCTTTTCCAATGACAGACTCTAGGTTGAAAGTGCTTCAGGGAGGTACCACAAAAAAGGACCTTGTAACGTCGCTATCAGTAGCAAAGGAGGATTGCATTGCACGTTTAATCACCTCTGGAAACAATCCCCAGTCTGAGGAAGAAGCTGAGTTGGCGTCAAATCCTCTGATACGTCACATAGCCCCTCATCTGCAGGTGAGCATCTGGATAATAATAAACTATCTCATTACATTTGTTTGCAACTTGAATCTTTCAAAATAACCAATAAAATCATTTTGCGAAGAAAATCTCATTTGTAAACTCATTTGACTTGTTTAGGCCTTGACGGCCAGTGAAGTAGTTCATCTCCTGAAGGCAGACGTACTTCAAGCAACCATACAGGCTGAGCGAGAAGGAGATATTACAGAGGAATTGCAAACGAGCCAGCCGTCAACAGAGCTCAAAGCAGAGCATAATAACTAGTTTTCGTAAAGTTGCAACGTAATACGCCATGTCAGTTGAAGCATTGTCGGGTAAAGTTTTTCTTTTGGTCACTGGTGCGAGTCGTGGTATCGGTAGGCAAATAGCAATAACATTTGGCTCGCTACTGGAGGAAGGCTCACGTGTGCTTTTATTAGCGAGGAATAAGGATGCATTGCGAAAAGTTGCAAGTAATATACCTTCCAAAGTGGAAGTTTACACCTCTAGTACAGACTTAAGTAAATCAACTGATGTCGAGTTTCAAGGTAAATCGAAGTTCTTACAAGATCGAGCATATTAATCATTTTTCACACAATCGCTTTTCACGAAAAATTTAAAATATCCTAGAATTCTTATCGGAAGCTTTGAAAGAAACTACTTCCGACGCATTTGATCGAGTAGTCCTGGTACATAATGTAGGCTCTTTGGGCGATCTCTCTAAATCTGTAAACGATATGATGGATGTGAACAGCTGGAGAGAACTTTATCATCTAAACATGTTCATACCTGCCATATTAAATGCGGTGGTCATGAATACATTTGATAATAAAACCATTAAGAAGACGGTTATCAATATTACATCTTTATACGCTATTCAAGCAGGCATTGGCAGTGGTCAATATTCCTCAGTGAAAGCAGCAAGAGAAATGTACTTTAAGGTGTGTATGTGTGCGTGTTTTTTAATTACCACGTAATCACGAATATATATTTTTCCAATTATTAATATGCTTTTTTCTTCGTACAGGTTTTTGCATTAGAAAATCCTGATGCTAATGTGTTAAGTTACTCACCGGGACCTGTCGACACGGATATGTTCACAACGGTATGCGAAACTATCGCCGATCCCGAAGCTAAAAAGATGTATATTGAGATGCGACAAAAGAAAACCGTGTTGACTACAGAACAGACTGTTAATCGTCTTGTGCAAATCTTGAAAGAACGTAAATACAATGCAGCCGATCATGTGGATTATTACGATAACTTGTGAAGCAAAAATAATTATGTTTATAGAGAGAAAGTAAAGCATAAAATTCGCCTCAGCGAATAAATTTATTCTTTTATATTGAAAATAATTTTGCTCTATATAATTTTGCTCCTTAAAGATGTGACGTATAATAATCTACGAAATAATATAAACATAGATAATTCTCTTTATAAATGATTTTATAATTAATTTATAATTTTTTAAAATTCTCCCTTGAATGGATAAGTTGGTAATATTAAAATAACAATATTTATAAAGGAATTGTACAATTTTATTTTTTTTAATCACACATGAAATTATTTTTTTTTTACCTATACAGAGTGATTTATAAGTACATGTAAATACTTTGTGGATTTATGGATGTAATGTAGAGGTAAAAATAAGACCTAAGAGGTAAAAATGTTCTATACAACTTTTTCTGAAACTCCTTAATTTCAGAGTTATGATGTAATACATAATACCTTGCTAGGCATAAACAACATGAAGGCAGTACTTACGAGCCTTAGGACGTGTCATGTTCTTCAACATAGTAGATGTTTGTTATTTCTACACCTCACTACAGTTGATTACACCACATCCTACACCACGTCTCTTTAACTTTTAATCCTGTTCAAAATGAGTTTGAACAGATTCTGTGACATTCAGAGATCACTAAGGCGACGAGCAAGTCTCTGTCTTAGAGTTCAGGGAAATCACTTTAAAAAACGTATTATGAAAACTGTACTAATCTGTGAACTCTAGAAGAAATGACTTTTAGTTTGTGTTGAGTTTGTTATCCGTTCTTTGATACACAGCTCTGAAATAAAGCAATAGCAGAAAAAGTTGTAATAACATTTTAGTCTTATTTTTATCTCTACATTACACCCACAAAGTATTTACATATACTTATGAATCACCCGATATATATATATATATATATATATATATATATATATATATATATACATAAGGTATATAAACATTTATTCTCTCGTACTATAAATATAATTTAACAATATTTTTTCCTAATCATAAAAATAGATTATATATATTATGTGAGCATTACATTATATATAAAAATATAAAGCTATTAATTAAAGATTATTCGTAATAATAATTAATTGAAACATTTTAAGGACTGACTTTTTTTATTCACAGCATGTATATTATAAAAAATTTTATATTATAAAATCTACAAATATATATAAAGAATACACGCTTTATGTTATTTAAAAAAACGCGTATGAGGATAGATTTTCGTATTTGGTTTATCACTTGGTTTATCTTGTGAATATATTTTGTACTTGTTTTTCCTCGATAAGATATTAATGAATTGAGTCATTATCTTCCGCCAAAGGAGTAAAAGGCACTGTAATACTTCTTACCATTTGTATCTGCATATATATCAGTATTACAATAGTTATGACATAGAATAGTGCTGATAAAAACCACACTGGTAGAGGATATAAAGGTGGCATGTAGTGGGCGTAGAGAAAAGTATACAGAGAAGCTGCCGCAAATGGTAACAGTGTCTCTAGAGACATAGCTAAAGCGAAAACCTTCCCTGTTGAAATAAGTACACTTTAAAATACACATTTAAGAGTATTTCATTTCTGGCACGATTCTAAATTTTCACTTTTTTTTTACAATTATTTATTAAAATCAAAAGACGAGGTTTACCTGTGTCTTGCGTAGGCACCACCTTGGATAATATAGCACGTATCATCGGTCGGGATATGTTACCAAACATTCCTAGAACCATTGATAAATACATATGCCAAGACTGCCATGTAAAGGCACGTACCAAGGCACTACCAAACGACGATGTAACAGATACTATGGCAACTACAGCCTCTGGAAATCCTAAATCATACAAGTATCTAAGTTCACGAGAAATTATTGCAACAAATAACGAAGTATGTTTTTCGATATCACCAAAACAATACCTGCGTATTTCCGCATTAATCTAATACCAGATATCATGCCGAGTCCTCCCACCACAACATCCATAGCTACATAAGTGGAGTACTTTTCTACGGTCCAACCAAGCCGCGCGCTTGCAAACAGATACCCAATAGCGAGATTACCTTCAAAAACAATCAAGAGAAACGTAAGACAAGCTATGCAACTCCAGACTAACGACCTATTGAATCCATCTCTCTTCTTGACACACGCATTAATAAGATCCTTTACTAACGTACAGTCAAATACCTTGCGGATACCCTGTAAAGACAGATAAAAGCAACGATTACTCGTAATTCATTTGAAACGATGTTCATTATTTCATCTTATTGTTAGTCTCTAAGCTACATTGTGCGACTAAGCTACTTCTGCAAAAAATGACTTTATGAATTCTTTGAAACACCTACAGAAGTTTGACTCTGTACAGTTTCTGGAACAAAAAATAATATGTACAACGTTGCCAGAGTGCAGAGCATAGTCGCAACACTGAATACAGCGGTGTAGCCGTACGCATCCAATATCACTGGACCAGAAAGCAGTCCGATTAGGACACCGAGAGAGACCCATGCATCTAACCAGGCTAAATGCCATGCCCGCTCGTTATCGTCCGTCATATCAGTGATGTAACACATTGACGCTAACATCAATACGCTTATGCCACCCAAGAGAGCAGTAGGAATATCGGCTATCAGGAAATACCAAGGTACAACGTCCCAATTAGCCATTACAGAGAGCAGGAGATAATTCAAAGATGTACCTAAAGAAATGTACGTTAAATAAATATCGACTCTTTCTCTTTCTCTCTCTCTGCCGAACGTAATAAATTACGAAAACTTTATGAAAGCAGCTACATTGCGTTTCCTAAAAAACATCACGAATTGATCGTAATAATAATACGCGATTTGTAAAATTTTTTATTTGCATTATATTCTGTGTTAATATTGTCTATCTCTATAGTAACAATCAATTATTGTAATTCAATATAAGAATATTTCTAGAAGCAATGAAGCTTCTTCTACAGCTCTTGAGCTCTACAATAATACTCGTCATAAAAATGTGATTACTTATATATCCTAAAAGCAGAACAGGTTTCCTTCCGTACTTATCACTCCATGGTCCTAGAAATAACGACAGGATTGACGGAGAAATACTGTCCAGAAAGGATTTACCCATCACAATTAAACTTGCGTATGGTTGAACCATGGAATTGATTCTGAGTGCCTCCTGGCTGCTGCTATTGTTATAGAGTATCAGGCACTCCGTTTTGTTTATTTTCAACGTTGTGGTGCACGTACGATACACTATCAGATCTGTCAAGATAGTACCTGCAAAAAAATGCACGCATATAGCCGTTGTACTAAGACAAGAGATTGATTTATTACCTGACATCGACAAGGCGAGTAGTAGCAGTACTATAGGCGGCTGCACGAGTAAATAACGTCTCCATTCTGGGATAGTTCGGTCCATTATCTTCCGTAATATTCATCAAAAACCGAACACTCTCTATGCGGTAACGCGGTAACGAATGCTTGATAATACGGTCCGCAAGAGCATTCATTGACACTTGAAAGTCGCTTTGTTTAATGAAAATAATTAGGAACTGTAGATAAGCAACTGCGATATGCTCACTAATGTCTTTCGTATGAGTATCCTCGAGTATCATTCCTTAGTTTGCTGGAAAATTGTTTGTATACATACACATACGTATACTCACGTGTGCGGCTGTGTGAGTGAATACATGTCAGCATATTTTCTCGTTCCCCTGACGTAATCACGTTGGCCGCGAAATATAATTGCGATCGAACGACGATACGTTTTCGAATTTGCACACGAGTGACACACAAAACATGATTCGCGCTGCAATTTTCTCAAATTTGCGGTAAACAATGACGCAACATTTTTTTTCGTGGAACATGAGAAAGAAAGAGCGCGTTTGACAGGTCCAGTCAATCAGCTGATTCGTGAGTTGACAATACCAGAGAGAAACTGAAGAGAGGCCATCCCGGCATTTTTCG
>NW_027270462.1:0-89994 GCF_030848805.1 Temnothorax longispinosus | reverse complement strand
TATTCAATGTTTTATGTAACATTAATATTATTGATATCTTATTTTATGACTCATTGTCAGAAATTTTCTGAAAAAAAAAACTGTTTAAAATTAAACCTTTTTTCTTTATGCCATTTAATGAAAATCTCGCCTTAAAATATTGATCGTTTTTCCTACAAATTTGCATGGTTTCCGCGACGTTAAACGGCGTAAATAATATTCTAAAATCCAACAGCTTAATTTCGCTTCGGAAATAGACGGCATATTTCCCCAAAAAAAGAAAAACAATGCCTCGTTTTTGCCTGTGTCATGCAGACTCACTATACTTGGTCTCGAGGACTCAGTGCGAGGTACACACTAGGGGCAAAGCAAAGGGTCGGTATACAACAACAGCTGATCGGTTGTCGACTCCGAGATCAGCTAAGTTGTTAACACTTGGAAAATTAACTGATATCTCAGGCTGTCGACAACAGATTGGCTCGGTGAATTTCTTGGCTCGTTGTTAGAGATTCGAGGTTTGAGAAGCTTGCGAAATTTGCGACAATAAAACTCCGGACCTTCGCGCGCGGGCTCGCACTCAA
Organism: Temnothorax longispinosus; assembly: GCF_030848805.1. NCBI lineage: Eukaryota > Metazoa > Arthropoda > Insecta > Hymenoptera > Formicidae > Temnothorax > Temnothorax longispinosus. Next base: position 89,434 of record NW_027270462.1, on the reverse strand, counting down.
TCTTTAGTTGCAACAGTGTGTGATTTTATTGCGTTCCGAAGAAGATTACGTGTCTTTTCGTTCGCTCGGTAATTTTCAAAAGAGGCTTTAGCGACTCGCCAAGTCTAGATATTATCACAAGTTTAAAGTCCGCGATTCGTGGAATCGAACATTATTCCATCGTTCGCGGAAGCGCGATTGCTTTCCGCCGCTCGCTTGTTAACCCGAGAACGGGTACTTAATTTTTTGGGGGAAAAACGGTTACCTGGTGCTTGGGGCTACTTTTATACACCCCAATTAACCTCATTATTAATTATATATTGCATATTTTTTATTGCTCTATAATTTAGCAGCATTTGAAGACAATACGTATACAGATTTATTCAATATTTTTCGTAAAAAGTAAAGGAAAAGCAAATAAATATTTAAAAAACGAAAGCAGCACATATAAATTACTGTGACGTGAGCTTCATTTTTTGACACTTGGTTAATTGTTTAAGTAGCTCCAGCGCCCGCGCGCGCGCGTTCTTGGGTTGATTAACTTGTACATATTCTGTAAATAAATATTTATTTTGAGACTATGTAAATACAACTTTTAGACGATTATAATCTATAATTTCCGCATTCACGGTGAATCTCGAAGGTCTCTTTTCCTTTTTTTCGCTCGAGCACAGATCTTCGACTATTGTGCGAATAATCCTTAAGAAGTTATAATTTTTTTTTGTTACAATATTTTTCAGCATCGTTGTTGTATAGATTGACAATTTCATATATTCCTGAAGTTTTTATTTGTATTTTTTTGACGTTTAGAAATAATATTTTCGAGTCTGCGGCACTGGTGATCAACATGTCACCCTGTGTGACTGTGAAGAATCCTTATGTGAAGGCGCAATTCGATAACATAAAACGTGCACATAATGACCATAAATCGTACAGAGGCTTAGTACTTGAAAATAAAATGAAAATTCTTTTAATAAGCGATCCAACAACTGACATCAGTATTGCTGCAATGGACGTTAATATCGGTAATTACATGTATATTATTTCTGTATTTTATGCATTAACTTGATGTTTCTAGCAATACTTATCTATATGAACTTTCTTATGAAATCATACTGTGCATAAATTATAAATTGTCACAAAGTATATATAGTCAAAAAATAAATAACAATTTTATTAGTCTAATATACGAGTATTTAATATACTTTAATGTTTAGGTCTTTGTAATTTGATCTGTAATTTGCTTAATAACATTATATATTTGCTGTATACCTATAAATTTAATGTTTTAATCAGTTTATATATTCTCCTTCTTCTGAGTCATTCGACATTATTAATATTGTTTACATTTTCTTGTGGATAGATTTAGTTATATTTTTTAATTTCGCATATATATATATATATATATATATATATATATATAAAAATAATTTTTGAAATTGACAATACGGAACATTAATTATCCCTTTCGGTACGGAGAGTGACTATATAGTCACTGTCCACTATACTGCTCACTGCAGTCGAGCAACTTGAAATGTTAACTTGAAAAATGCTTCTGTTAATATATTTTTTAAATTGTTCTTGTTATTGAGTTTTATTACATATAATATTTGAACGAGAATATTCGAGTACCTAGCTCTGTCGACCGAATCGCGTATATCGGCGGATCGACGCTTCGACCACTGGAGGACCGTTCGCGTCCCGGTCGCTCCGTATCGAAAGGGTTAATAGAAACATATTAATCTTTGATTTTATATATATATATATATATATATATATATATATCTTTCTCTCTCTCTTTCTATATATATATATATATATATATATATATAAAATCAAAGATTAATATGTTTCTATTAACCCTTTCGATACGGAGCGACCGGGACGCGAACGGTCCTCCAGTGGTCGAAGCGTCGATCCGCCGATATACGCGATTCGGTCGACAGAGCTGGGTACTCGAATATTCTCGTTCAAATATTATATGTAATAAAACTCAATAACAAGAACAATTTAAAAAATATATTAACAGAAGCATTTTTCAAGTTAACATTTCAAGTTGCTCCGCGCCTGCAGTGAGCAGTATAGTGGACAGTGACTATAGTCACTCTCCGTACCGAAATGGGTAATTAATGTTCCGTATTGTCAATTTCAAAAATTATTTATTTAGAGATAAAATATGTTACAGGCTACAATTGCGATACCCGGCCCCTACATGGATTAGCGCACCTTTGCGAGCATATGCTCCATAGGGGTTCGGAAAAGTATCGTGCACCGGATGACTTTGAAAAGTACGTGTCGCAGTTTGGCGGTAAAAGAAATTCGGAGACACGCTCAAACTGTACTAGTTATTATTTCAATATACATCCGGATAATTTGGATGAAGGTTTAGACAAATTTGCGCAGTTTTTCATAGCGCCTCTTTTTGACGAGACTTTGATAGAGAAAGAAATAAACGCCATAGATTTAGAATACAAGGAAAAGTTAGAGAAAGATGAATTTCGATTCATGGGATTAGAGAAATTATCTATAAAACCGGATCATCCGTATTCAAAATTCGGCATGGGCAATAAAGAGACGTTAGACGCAACACCGAAGAAATTGGGAATTAACGTTAGAACTGAACTAAAGAAGTTTTATGACAATTATTATTCTGCACATATTATGTCGCTGTGTATTCTTGGTAAAGGTATGGCAATAATTTAGAACATAAATGCTTTTTACACTGTTATATATAAAAATATTTTAGTTTTGGAAATATTAAATAAAAAAGAGTTGCCGAATGCGCGTACCACTTAAGTTATTTTTTATTATATTTCCCATTTGATAATGATTTGTACGCAAACAAACGTCAGAAATTATAGCTTGATGTTTCAGACACTTATTATCATATGTTTGGCCTTTCACTAATAATAAATTAATTTGTTATAAGTCTTTTCGTAACTGTCGTAACATGCTGCAAAAAGTACGATTTAGGCAACCAGTCGCCTAAATAGTATCTGTGGGTCTTTTAAATCATATCCTCCTTAAAAGTATCGAATTTATAAATAAAAATAATTAAAAATATAAAACTAATGAAAGAAATAACTAACTTTTACTTATTTTACTAATAATTTCACAAAAAAGATTGCGCACTTAATAATTAATAAATCACAATAATGAAAAGATAAAGACGTCACTGTCGTGTTAATATAATTTAAATTATGTCACGTAACATAGAGATGCGTGCCCATGAGTATACAGCACAATTTCGTAGATTGTTTCGGCACGATATAAGAAATTTTATGATACAATTTAGAAAACTTGGTAGATTTTATAAAAATATCGATTTAATCATTATAATAAATTGCAAATATACATGTGCAAAGGACGTAAAATATTTGACTAAACTTTCTTTTATAAGAATGTAACAATTGATAATAAAATTGTATAATTACATTATAATTAGCTATATAAATTGATCAAAAATTTACGTCAGTTGTGTGTGAAATTTTTAAATGTTTTTTGCACGCGCACACACACACACACACACACACACACACACACACAAAACAAGATGTAATCTGTGCACTGAATGTTAAATTTTTGTCTATATTACTTATTTCTCATTTATTACACATTTTTGTTACTAAATGTTGTTTATATTAAGTAATAATATAATAAAATATTGATAAAATACGATTTAAACGACCGGTACGCATTCGGTAACTCTCCCCTACTAAATAATAATAAATACAATTTTTATAATTAATGAGTTAATGCACATTTTATTATCGGTTATTGTATTAAACATTATATTATTTTATCTTCAAGAGAGAATGTTCAAGATAGAATCTTATCAGTACATACATAAGTAATAAGAATAACATGTGGAAATATTGTTCTTCATAAAATTGCTACATAAAATTTTAATTGTTTTCTAAATTCGTTTTAACCAGTATATTATTATTATTATAATGAATATTTTTAACCCTTCGGGGCCACACCTCTCTTTTTAATACGCCCCAGCCATCCTGGGGTAATCGCCACTCAGACGGATTCAAAGTCTCATATAATTCCAATTAATGTGCACGTAAGAATTCGTGTTGTTCAAAAATATGTATGATGCAGAACCCGAAATGTGCTCCAAATTTTTTATTAAAAAATCGAAAAAAATAATTGGCGAAACGACATTTTTAATTTAAAAATTTGTATTTTTTTTTAAATTCAATATTAAGTAGCGCTTATTTGTAAAATTATGTAAAATGTGTTATTTTAAGAAAAAAAAAGTTTTATACGGGCGTTCCAAAAAACAATTACTTTAAGAATCGAAGTTGAGATTTTGGGTACGTAAAGCAAACGCGTATTTTCACATTTTAATTTATGTACTCCTAATTAAAAGTAAACTAAAGTGTATTTTTATTAACAAATATTACATAAATATATCAGAAAAAGTACTAATTGTAAGATAAAAAATCAAAAATTAAAAATATCGGGTTCTGAAGTTTGGTCGGGGTGGCCGCCACTTCGTGTGGCCTCAAAAGGTTAAAAAAAAGGTTCGATCAAAATGTGAAAAAACTAATTGTAACATAAAGTAAAATATATTTTCAATTTTTAATAATATTTGTCTTTTTGAAAAAAAAATATACCTTTTGCCATAAACAGATACCTATAATAAATTTTGTTACATATTTATGTAGCGTACGTTACATCAACAAATAAATTTTTTGTTTAGAAACTTTAAAGGATCTCGAAAATATGGTGGTAGAACGCTTTGGTAATGTACAAAAAAAAAAGAAATTTGAACTTAATACGTATAAAAAAAATCCATTCGAAGATCGGAACTTTATGTGGCGCTACGTTTCGATTGAAAATGTCTACCAGTTACGTATTTCGTTTCCTTTACCTGAAAAGCTGACGTATAAACACCGGATGGTAATATAATATACTTTTTCTTTGGCTTTGATGCTTTATACAATTTATAGGAATATTTCATCTTGGTTCTTTTAAATATAATTATGGTAATTATATAGAAAGATAGACACTTTCCGATTTCAATAATTTTGAAATATATTATCAAAGTCATTAGCTTATTAACGAAGTAACGAGTGACCGCAACAAATATAATGTATATTTAAAAAGTTTTAGTCGATGGTCATTGTTCATCCAAAAGTTATTAACAAAAAAGTTTTGAAAATGTAACAGTTGTTTTCAGCAATGAAGGACATAATTTGCTAATATAATATGTATAACGAAATAACACATGTATAAGTAGAAGCTCTGCCCCGCCCCCCGCTCCACATCTCAGATTTTCTTTGTAGCACACATATCATTAACGCAAAATGGTTCCACATGGGTCTCCAACTTTCCACGCGAAGCGTGGCCCATGCGCGTTTCTGATGCGCATAAGGATAAAAAAAGATAAAAATATAAGCCTCAGCAAAGTGTAAATTTATTTTTAAATGTATTTAGTGTCAGAAAATTACGTTCGCTACTCATAAATTTGTGTTGTTAATAAATTTTTAATAAACATCGCTAGTTAAAACCTTATTAAAGATTGCTGAAGCTAATGACCAATATATCTCAAAATTATTGAAATCGAAAAGTGGCCCCTATCTCTGCATAATTACCATTATCATACAAAGTGTCCCAAGTTTTTTTAGACAAACTTTAATAAAATGTTCTATGAACAGAAATATAAGGAAAAATGTTATATAAACGTAGGTCCTAGAATGCTTTATTACAAAGTTATAGCAAAAATTAAAATTTCGTATGAAAGAAGTGACACGTCGTACATAAATGTTACGCCGTTAGATAAGGTGGTAATTATTTAGCTTAGGGGAGAATCTCCTGCGATCTTGACCTTAATATATATATAATAGAGAACTACATTCACAAAAGGCAAATGTTTTCAATTTTCGTAACAACCCTATGTACTGTTCGAGAAACAGCTTTTTAATGACCCTGTCGTTAAAATTCAACTGTAATGTATGGATGGGCATATACAACGATATGCTATAATTGACCTTTTTGAAGTCTATTTCTTGTCAAAACGTTTAAATGCACATTCTTTTTTTTTAACTTTTTCAGCAACGATTTAACGATTGCTTTCAAAGATATACCTTTACTATCTCGCTAACACATATTGGGTACAGTTAAATGGATGTATATCTTGTGTTGGTATGGGCAGGCGGCACTTTATGATGCAAACTTTAAAGTTAAATTGTTTCTTACATATATATTTCATATTTTTGCTATAACTTTGTAATAAAGCATTTCAGGACCTAATGTTTATATAACCTAATGTTTATATAACATTTTTTTCTTATTTCTGCCTAAAGAACATGCTACTAAAGTTTGTCTGCAAAAAATTGAGACATCTTGTATATATTAATTCATTTAAGGACGTTCTCCGGTCCTTATACTAGAGAAAATCGATTTTCTTAGGATTTTCTTGAAACTGTGAATATACGTTAATTTAGGTGTGCTTTATGCGTGGTATAAATTTCAGTACCTCTCCCGGGATAAAAAATAAAGATACTGAGTCTCAAAGTTTCGAAAAAAAAAAATTTAAAATTTAATTTTTTTTAGTTTTGGCATTTTTTCCTTATAGAACTCGACAGGAGGAGCAACTTTGGTCCTCTTGGCCAACCTCGTATCTCTTACCGTTTGGCCTGGAAAACCTTTTCATTAGTAAAAGTTGAAACTTTGAGGCTCAGTTTCTTTATTTTTTATCCCGGAAGAGGTACTGAAATTTATACCACGCATAAAGCACACCTAAATTAACGTATATTCACAGTTTCAAGAAAATCCTAAAAAAATTGATTTTCTCTAGTATAAGGACCGGAGAACGTCCTTAATACATATTATGTATAGGGAAGACCGGGGCACCATATAAATTCAAATTCTAAAAAGTACTTTTAAACATAAAATTTTTTGTCTCTTTTTTTAAATAATTAAAGCATTCTGGACATTTTAAAATTTATTTAGTGTATTTGGCAAATATTGATTAGTTTTTGAGAAAAATATTAAAACACATTTTTTGAGAAATGACCCAAGGTATCCCCATACCCGGGGCACCATGAATCTATCAATGATGCACTATAAATCACACACAAAAACTAGGTTTATTTATTCAAGAAATAACGAAATGTTACAAAAGTTGAAAAAAATTTATTTTATACGTTTTCTTATGACACTGTTCAGGATTGGGCAGGACAAACAGGATATCAAAACCCACTACTGAAATATCATCTTTTTTTCTTTTTTTTATAGAAAAACTAACTTCTGACATGTTTTCTTCAATCAAAAATAACATATGTCATCAATCTACCATCAACCTATCTATCTATTATCAACCTTATATAGTGGCGTGTGTGACCCATGGTGCTCCGAATGCACTTAAGGGGGAAAACCGGCCGTCACAGTGGTTTCCCCCTTTAATATAGAAAACGGTGAAACGTAATAAGAAAAATAAATGATATATGATTATCTGTAGTGTAGTAAAATGACAAAAGATGATAGAAAGTTACACCTAATTTTTAGTACGTGTATATTTTACTACAAAAACAATACTAAAACATTTCTAAATGGTTAAAAAGAAATTTACGCATCACAAAAATCATTTATGTCATGTACGTCTCGAGACTACGGACTTTGATGACTGCCATCTAGATACGAAATATGAGCAACGAAATAACTGTCACATGATACTAACTGAATCAATCTAAACATATTCTGGATTACCCTAAACAGTCAATGACCCATGGTACCCCGTGGCTCATGGTGCCCCAGTCTTCCTTATACAATATACAGTTGCATTGTAAAACTTTATTATATATATGTACATACACACAATTTTCTCTCTGTCTCCATTTCTTTCTTTCTCCTTTTCTCTGTCTCGTCGCATAATTGATTACACGCATTTTAATTAAAGCTTATGTTTATGTTAACATAGCCTCTCGAATACATTGAGCATTTATTTAAACACGAATACAAAGGTTCATTATCATCGGTTTTAAAAGCTGGGGATTGGTGTAGCGGCGTAAATGCGGAATATGATCTTGTGGACACAAACATAAATTTTTTTAAAATTACATTTTATTTAACTGGGAAAGGTATTAAACATGTGGGAAATATTGTTAAATTAATGTTCCAATATATCGATATGCTGAAGAATACAACAGGATTGATGAAATGGATCTACGATGTAATAAGTAAAAAATAATATAATATTTTGTAGAATGCTCGGCAGATTGTAGGATTGCAATTTGCTGAACACTTTGTACTTTAATATCGAAGTTATATGGAAATTTTACATTTATAGGAATTTCTACATATTCAAAATACGTATAATAGATATAAGGAAATACACCGTTTGTCGACTGATGACATATGTAAAACAGCCCGTCTGCTGCACAAGTGTCCCATGAAAAAAATCATTTTGATGCCACTTAAGCGAACGGCTTTGGTTAATGATATACTGAATTGTTTTACGCCAAACAAGATTTCATATTACATTGCCGCACAAGAGTACAATGCAGAGTCAGATAATGAAACCGTGGAATGGTATGGCGTTAAATATAAGAAATTGGAGATACCCAAAAAAACAATAAATGGCTGGAAGAGCGCTAAATATAACGTGGGCACGAAACTGAAATTGCCCCCTAAAAAGGAAGTACCCACCAAGTTTCACATCAAGGCAGATTATAACCAATTTGTAAGTAAAATTATCATTTTTTGCAATATTAATCCGCAACACCAAATCGTGATACTAACAATAAGCAAAATCTTGATTAAAATGTAATGGTGCGTCTCCACCTGAGAGTAAGAACTCTCGAGAGCAAAAAGAAAGAGAGAGAGAGAGATACTCTCGGGAGTCTCTTTCTCTTTTCTCTTTTTGCTCTCGAGAGTTCTTACTCGCAGGTGGACACGCACCCTAAGATGTAATGTAGTTTAATAAATTCTATTCTTACGCATATTTTTTATATAATAAAAATAATCATAATGTACTATTAAAAAAAATATATAGTATATGTATAATATATATATATATATATATATATATATATATATATATATATATATATATATATATATATCTGCATTAACTTTATAAAAATAAAGGCTGAGATTTAAAGATTAATTTACATAACGTAGAGTCAAGAGACTGTAATACAAGTAAGAAAATTGTAATGCAAAGAATGCTTTATACGTTCACTTTTGCACACGGAGTTGTTCATTGCCCTAATAAACCACCAATTTTGATGTCATTTGTATCTTCTACACATATTAACAAGTGAAACTTTATAGGTAGAAAAGTTTCCTGTACCTGTAATGGATACATCGTTTGTAAGAGTTTGGCATAAACAGGATAATGAATTTCGTGTGCCGAAAGCGACGATGATCTTCCACTTTGTTAGGTATGAGATAAGTGTTGTAAAAAAAAGTCATTGTTGTTCTAATCAAACATAAAATACTGAGATAATTATAAATCAGAATTTAAGATATTCTAGCAATTTATACAAATTGCAATTTATTTAATTATTATAATAATGAGATTAATATACATATATGTATATTAATATATACGTGCTAAATAAAATTAAAGTAATAAATTGATTATCTATGAAATGTTATTACTACTAAAATAAATCTAAATTTGTACATTTTTATATCTCCGAATGTTGTTATTTCAAAATACCTCCTTAGTTGAGGAATATAAATTAAAATGGTGCTATAATCTCTTCTCATGTAATAGACAGAAAATGTTTTTTTATAATGACAAATAACGTTTGTGTTGTTGTTAATATATAGTCCATTCGCCTACACAAATCCTCTCAATTCCATGTTGACTGATTTGTTTGCTGGACTACTTCAAGAGTCCCTTAATGAATATATAGCTAAATTAGCTGGTTTAGAATTGGAAATTACTAGTACGATATATGGAATAAAAGTAAGTATATATATAATAACATTAATAAAATATTGTATATTATTTAAATAAATTTATTTGAATAAATTATTATTCAACTTGTTAATATTATTAGTAATGCTTAAGCGTATGCTTCTTTATGTACGTCAAATATTACTTATTTAGGATTCAAATTTAATTTCTTATTAATAATTATTATTATTTGTAGATAAGAATAGATGGTTACGACGAAATGCAATATGTTCTGTTAAAAGAAACCTTGGAGCAAATGATCAACATTGATCCGGAGTCCTTTACAATTCCAAAATCATATGTATGTATAATTAATGTAGTCAATTTCATTAATTTAATTGAACATCAAATTTATCTGGAATGGCTTACAGAAAAACAAATACAGAAGATTCAGTGATATGTATTCTAACACAAACCATTACCTTGAAATGCTGTTGTCAGAACGACATTGGTCTAACGATAAATTAGAAAAATCTATGACTCGTAAGTGTAAAAAAATATTAATATTTTTCTGTTTAAAATCATTTTTTTTGTTTCTTCAAAATTGGTTTTAGTCCTTAAATCGCCAACATCGACTGAAGCACTTATAAATGCCAAAAGATTCGAGCTTTTTGTACAAAAGTTATTCAGCAAAATGCATGTAGAGTGCTTAATATATGGTAACGTGACTAAAAATGAAGCTAGAGATATAGGTGAACTAATTGAGTCAATGTTGCGAACTAAAAAGCCTCTCATAGCACCCTTGTTGCAAAAGCAATTTGTATTGTATCGTGGATTTAAACTAGAAGATGGTAAGCTCGACATGACCGAATCTTATTCATGATAATTTAAAAGGATTTATATGCTTAAAGAATTTCAGTTTATATTATGAAACATTTCAATATAAATATTTTATTGTTTCTTCTAATGATTTTGCTGCCATTAGAATTATTATGTTGATAAAGAAAAAAAAATAAAAAACAAATTTATTTCAATCTATATAGAAAATAGATATTTAAAAATATAAGAAAAAAAATTTATTATAGGGTGCGTTCGGAAAAACGCTATTAGTGCTATTTGCTTATTTTATCCTTGTTTTACACCTGATGAGCGATAAAGATAGAATGATGCAATAGCGCTAATAGCGCGCTTCCCGAACGCAGCCATAATACGTCTTTATTTCAGCTATACGCCAAAGGACTACAACCGCTCTAAAGCTGTTTCCATTACTGTCCCTACAGTAGACTCACGCTCCTTCCTAACTTATCTCTTCCTCTTTTTTCTTTTCCTTTATCCTATCTTTTTTTTATAGCATTCCTCTCTCCTTTTCCATAATCTATTTAACACCTTTCCTTTTTCCATTCTAAATTTGTCATCGCATATGTTCACTTATCTCTTTGTTATTCCTACCTATATTCTCAAACCACATACTTGTGATATAGCACTCGCTTATATAATGCTCTAAGTTATCTCTACCTGTCTTGCAGAATCTACACTTCGTATCTTCTTCGTCCAGCTAATATTTATTTGTGTCCTCTAAATTGCCGCACCTTAATTTTACCATTGCTCTAATCTCATCTCCTGTTTTTACTTTATCTAAGTTTGCTTTTAATAAATAACTAGGTGTTTTGTTTCTCGCCTCTTTGTACCTTGTATTATACCTTGCCTCTGCTATTTTACTGTTTATTATTTGCCCTTGAATGTCCTGTTCTTTTATTCTTATTAAGCCTTCAGTATTTTTACCTTTATTATTTAATTCTTTTATTACATCAGAGCTCCAACCATTATTATTATAAAATCTTTCTTGTTCCAAATTATATAAATCCTTTTTATTTTTATCCATTATGTCCTTTTCATCTCAACATGCCTTTACTAAATTTCCGCCTTTTTTTTTCTCTGCCTCTTTTCTCGTACCTCATGGCTCTTATACCCCAACAAATTTTTAGTTTCTCTAATCCTAGTTCCCTTAGTATTACATACCTCGGTGTGCAAAAATCTAGTCTAAATACCCATCTTACATAATCCAACATAACTTTTTCCAACTCCTTTTTTTCACTCCACCCTCATACCTCTGCTCCGTATTCCATTACACTTTTCACTAGGTACTTAAAAAGCGTCCATCTCCTATTAAGATCATCTTTGCATAATCTTTCTCCTAAACCCCATACCCTATTTGCAGCGATCCTTCCTTTCCTTTTCAGTTCTTTTATATGATCGACATAATTATTTTTTCTATTAAACGTGAATCCCAGATATTTGAACATTTCTACTTCCTCTATCGCTATTACTTTATCGTCCCATTTCCATGTCTTCCTGCCTTTTTTATCTTTACTATTAAATACCAACACTTTAGTTTTTTCTGTACTTAATTCTAGTGTCCTTTCTTTTAAAAATCTTTTTAACATGCTCATCATATCTAGTAAAGCCTCTCTATTCTTCGCTACCAAAACCATATCATCCGCGTATGCTAATGACCACACTCTCACTCCTCCTAGCTCTACCCCTCCTATGCCACGCTTTTCTAAAGCTTTATCAATGTCCGCAATGTATATATTGAACAGGGCGGGACTCATCACACAGCCCTGCCTTACCCCTTTCTTCGTCTTGAAGCACCTTGTGAACCCATCCTTCGTCCCTATTGTCACCTCCGTCTCTTTGTAAATTTCTTTTATCTTGTTTATTAAACTGCGTTCCACCCCTTTCTCTTCCATTATCTTCCATAGTATTCCTCTGTTTACGTTGTCGAATGCTGCCTTCAGATCCACAAATATTGCGAAAATCTTGTCTTTCCCAATTGCCATGCCTTTCTCCCTCTCCCTTTGCGCAATATGGTTCAAGATAAATATGTTGTCCATCGTAAACCTCCCTTTCCTAAAGCCGGCTTGGCTGTCAGGTATCATTCCTTTCTTCTCCATTGTTTCCTCCAATCTGTTCTTTAGTATTTCCGCATATAACTTGTATGCAGTGCACAGCAGAGAGATCCCTCGATAAAAAAAATATTTATTATTAATGTTATTTTATCAGGATTACAATTTGTTTCAGAAATTTAACATTAGCTTTTTAGTAAATTAATATTTTTTATATGACATAGTACGTAAAATGTTGTGTATTGATGTATAATTTATTGTAGGTTGCCACGTTCTATTTGAAAAAGTAAGTGAAAAGCTCGAGCTACCTAGTACCATAGTGTACTACGCAACTGGTCTACGATCACCGAAGTCAAATGTGCTTTTACTGCTCTTAAATCAAATTATTGATCATCAGATTTTCAAAGCCTTCAGGATCGATGAGTCTTTAACCTATACACCATTTAGTGATATATGTACAACGATAAACGGAACGCAATATTTTACCGTCGCTGTACAAAATGTCGAAAACCAAAACCCGAATAATGTCGAAGAACAAATCGACAAATTTATGAAGACTATGCTTGTAAGTATAATAAGATATTATACAACAACATGCCTTTCTTTAAATTTCTCACACAATATTCTGATATTATGATCATATTAAAAAATATATTATTCCAATTATTAATGTGACGTAGTAATTAGAGTATGTCCCTATTAAAATATTTATTAATCTCACTGTAACAACATTTCAGGATCACATATCTAATATGCCAAAAGAAGAATTTAAAAAAGTAAAAACAGGTCTAAGAGCACTTTTCACGTCACCCAACACGATATCTAGTCAAGGCTCTTTATATTGGAAAGAAATTGAAAGCCAAGAATATTATTTCAATCGAGTAGATATTGAACTACAGAACTTAAATGCAATAACACAGCAAGATTTAAGGGACTTCTTTGAGGTAACTACTTATTTTTATATGCGGGCTATATCATTCAACTAAAAAAACAAGATTTTATAAAGAAAAACAAATGGAAAATATAAATCTTTTTATATAACGTACAATTTTTGAGAGAAGTGATTTTGATAGATAATAAATTAATTATATTTTTTAAACATAATCTCCATTAGGAAAATATATTTAGCAATTTGACTCGACGTAAGTTGTCGGTACATGTGATGCCTACGGCTATGGCAAAAGAAATGAATTTGTCTAATACATCTGGAAAAATTACCGTTAAGTCACGTAATAACAAAATAAAGGAATTTAACGATATATTGTCATTTAAGCTAAGTCAAAGTTTATATCCTTTACTAGAACCCCTAGAACTGCGCGATCGACAAAAATTTGGTGAGAAAGGGTAAGATTCTCTTCTAAGATGTAAGAAGAAATGATACAATAATAGTTTTGGTTTGTTATCATATGTATTTCGTTATTTCTTCAAAGAGAAGCTAGCTTTTAATTCTTTCGCTTTCTTTCTCTCTCTTTTAGTATTACGATATTTTTCTGTATCAAATCTTGTTCACGCATAAAATAGTAAAATAATTATCTGCTTTCTATGAAACTGAAACCATTGTATATTAGATATTTTAGATAAGTAAATAATAATGTATAATTTAAACATATTATTAAATACCGCGTGATACATGCAGAAAGTCATTTTTGTAAACTATGTCATCGTTCGTTATATCATTATCTTTATTTTATCTTCGTTGTATTAATATTTTCGAATCTATTATGTTTCTATGAAATGTTATAATTTAACCATTTGATGTCATATAACTCTTAAATTGCGCAATAAAGACATTTTGCGATATCAAATAACCTTATTAATAACTTTATTTACATTTGCGATAGCCAGAGAAAATACAATCCTCAAAAATGTAATAAAATTGTGCTACGTCCCTCATATTTGAACAAATACATAAGTTATTAACGTATGTATACGATTATATAATACCTCTCTTTATTAATTATACATTACACTATTATCGGATTTAAATTGTCATTCTATATGTGAAGGTATTCTATATATTCTTATACAAAATAAAAAATGTGCACGATAAAAATCGCTAGCCATAATAAGGCTACGCAATCGATTCTCGTGTAAAAAAAGTGAATTATCATCCTCCAGTTAGGGCTGTCAAAGTTCTACACTAATCGAAATAGAGAGGAGGAGGGAAAGAAAAAAGGGAAAAGAGAGGAAGGAATACAGAGCACAGTCTGACGTAGGTGATTTTATTAAAAATACATGCGTTTGAAAACTATACTGTCGAAACCGGACTTGCTAGACAAGAGTTTAAGCTGTCAACCTTCTTGTTTCTATATTATATGTTACATATCTTATCTATTTCTGTATTTTCAAACAGAACTGTATTTCAGTACAGCATGTAATTAGTGCAAAATATTATTTCTTTCCATTTAAATTTAATCTATTGCATAATTATATGTGCCATCATTAATCTCTTTCTTGAGTTATCCAAATTTACAATTTAAATTTCAAGTATTGTTTGAGAAACCGAGAACAAATGTGTCTGATTAATATTCTATTAAAAATTAATAACTATCCAACCTCATTCTTGATAAGTTCTCCCGTTCTCATTCAGAATTAGCGCGTCACTGCAGAATGAACTTGTACATATTCTGTAAATAGACATTTATTTTAAGACTGTGCAAGTACAATTTGTAGATAATTATAATCTATAATTTCCGCATTGAATTTCGTCGGTCTTCTTTTTCTTCCTTTGCTCGCGTACAAAGTCTATTGTGCAAATAAATCTTAAAAAGTTATAATTTTGTTTCAGTTACAATGTTTTTCGGCATTGTACATTGTATACTGGATTGACAATTTCATACATGCTTCGACTCTTTATTTATATTTTTTTCACGTTTAGAAATAATATTTTCGAGTCTGCGGCACTGGTAACCACCATGTCGATTCATAGTTATGTAGACGAGCAATTCGATAACATAAAACATGCAGATAATGATGATAAATTGTACAGAGGCTTAGTACTCTCTAATAAAATAAAAATTTTTTTAATAAGCAATCCATCAACTAACATCAGTACTGCTGCAATGAACGTTAATATTGGTAATTATATGTATAATATTATTTCTCTATTTTATCCATTAACTTGATGTTTCTAGCAATACTTACTTATATGAACTTTCTTATGAAATCATACTGTGCATAAATTATAAATTGTCACAAAAGAATATATCGTCAAAGGATAAATAACAATTTCATTAGTCTAATATACGTAATATACGAGTATTTAATATATAACTTTAATGTATTAACTTTGGTCTTTGTAATTTGATCTGTAATTTACTTAATAACATTATATGCTGTATACCTATAAATTCAATGTTTTGATGTGCAGTTTATGTATTCTCCTTCTTCTGAGTCATTCTACATTATTAATATTGTTTACATTTTCTTGTGGATAGATTTAGTTATATTTTGTGATTTCGCATATATATACATGTATATATATGATGAAACATTAATATGTTTCTGTTAACCCTTTCGGTACGACCGGGACGCGAACGGTACTCCAGTGGTTGAAGCGTCGATCCGCCGATATACGTGATTCGGCCGAGAGGCACTCAACGTTCAACGCCTTCAATTATTATATGTAATAAAATTCAATAACAAGAACAATTTAAAAAATGTATTAACAAAAACATTTCAAATTAACATTTTAAGTTGCTCAGCCGCAGTGAGCAGCATGTGGACAGTGACTATATAGTCACTGCTCGGCTGCAACGAGCAGTATAATGGACAGTGACTATAGTCACTTTCCGTACCAAAAAGGTCAATTAATGTTCTATATTATCAATTTCAGAAATTATTTAACTAAAGATAAAATATGTTACAGGCTACAATTGCGATCTCTATACTCTATACCTGGATTAGCGCACCTTTGCGAGCATATGTTACCTATGGGAACGAAGAAATATCGTGCACAAGATGATTACGATATGTACGTGTCGCAGTCTAACGGTCAGCAAAATGCATCGACAAGCTTAAACTCCACTAATTATTATTTCACTGCAACTCCGGATAAGTTGGAAGGAGGTTTAGATCGATTTATGGAGTTTTTCATAGCGCCTCTCTTTAACAAGGATTTGATAGAGAAAGAGATAATCAATATACATTCAGAATACAACGAAAAGTTGTCTTTAATGGAAACCGAATTAATAGTACTGGAGAAATTATCTATAAAATCGGATCATCCGTATTCAAAATTCATGGGCAATAAAGAGACGTTAGACGAAACATCGAAGAAATTGGGAATTAACGTTATAGAACTAAACTAAAGAAGTTTTATGTGAGAATTATTATTCTGCAAAAATTATGTCGCTGTGTATTCTTAGTACAGGTATGGCAATAATATATAGAACATAAATGCTTTTTACACTGTTATATACAAGAATATTTTAATTTTGGGATAAGTAAAGGACAGTTGTGTGCCAAATGCGTACTATTTAAGTTATTTTTTATTATATTTCCCATTTGATAGTGATTTGTACGCAAACAAAAGTCAGAAATTATAGCTTGATGTTTCAGACACCTATTATCATATGTTTTCAATAACAAATTAATTTGTTTTAAGTCTTTTCGTAACATGCTCCAAAAGGTACGATTTAGGCAACCGGTCGCCTAAATCGTACCTGTGGGTCTTTTAAATCATATCCTCCTTGAAAGTATCGAATTTATAAATAAAAATAATAAAAAATATAAGACTAATAAAAAAAATTTATACCTTATTTTTTTTTATTATTATTACCATATATATATAACATATAATATAAGATATATTAATTAACTTATACCTATTTTACTAATAATTTATCAATAAAGGATTAAATTCTTAATAATTAATAAATCACAATAATGAAAAGATAAGGACGTCACTGTCGTGTTAACATAATTTAAATTATGTCACGTAACGTAGCGATCCGTGCGCATGAGTATACAGCACAAATTCCTAGATTGTACCGGCACGATATATAGGAAATTTTTTTGGCACAATTTAGGAAAATTGGTAGTTTATAAAAATATTTATTTAATCATTATAATAATTGCAAATATACATATGCAAAAGACGTTAACCTTCTTTTATAAAAATGTAAAAATTGATAATAAAATTGTATGATTACATTATTATTAGCTATATAAATTGATCAAAAATTTACGTCAGTTGTATGTAAAATTTTTAAATGTTGTTAGCACGCACAAAACAAGATGTAATCTGTACTCTGAATGTCATGTTAAATTTTTGTCTACATTACTTATTTCTCATTTATTTCACATTTTTGTTACTAAATGTTGCTTATATTAAGTAATAATATAATAAAATATTGATAAGATACGATTTAAGCGACCGGTACGCATTCGGAGACTCTCCCCTACTAAATGATAATAAATAAAATTTTTTAAATTAATGAGTTAATGCACATTTTATGATCAGTTATTGTATTAAACATTATATTATCTTATCTTCAAGAAAGAATCTTCAAGACAGAATCTTATCAGTACATACATAAATAAGGAAAATATGTTAAAATATTGGTCTTCATAAAATTGCTACATAAAATTTTAATTGTTTTCTAAATTTGTTTTAACCAGTATATTATTATTATTATAATCAATATTTTTAACCCTTCGAGGCCACACCTCTCTTTTTAATACGCCCAGGCCATCCTGGGGTGGTCGCCACTCAGATGGATTCAAAGTCTCATAATTCCAATTAATGTGCAAAAAATGTGTAAAAATTCAAGAAAAATTTTAAGGTTCAATTTTAATTTTATTGTTCAAAAAATATGTATGATGCAAAACCCGAAATGTGCTCCCAATTTTTTATTAAAAAATCGAAAAAGAAAAATTTGGCAAAATTGACTTTTTTAATTTAAAAATTCGTATTTTTTTAAGATTCGATATTAAGTAACGCTGATTTAAAAAATTATGTAAAATGTGTTATTTTTTAAAGAAAAAAATATGTTTTATATGGGCGTTCCCCTTAAAAAACAATTACTTGGAGGATCGAAGTTGAAATTTTGGGCAAATAAAGCAAACGCGTATTTTCACATTTTAATTTATGTACTTTTAATTAAAAGTAAACTAAAGTATTTTTATTAACAAATATTACATAAATATAACAAAAAGAGTAACTAAGATAAAAATCAAGAATTAAACATATCGGGCCCTGAAGTTTGGTCGGGGTGGCCGTCACTCCGTGTGGCCTCAAAAGATTAAAAAAAGTTCGATCAAAATGTGAAAAAACTAATTGTAACACAAAGTAAAATATATTTCCAATAACATTTTTCTTTTTGAAAAAAATATATCTTTTGCCATAAACAAATATAATAATTTTTTGTTACATATTTATGTAGCGTATGTATGTTACATCTGCAAATAAATTTTTTGTTTAGATAATTTAGATGTTCTCGAAAATATGGTAGTAGAACGCTTTCGTAATGTAGAAAACAGGAAAGTTAAACTTCCTGTGTATTCTGAATATCTATTCAAAGATGATGCCCTTAACACTATATGGTACTACGTTCCGAAACTTGATATCAGCTGCTTATGCATTTCGTTTTCTTTATTTAAAACAAAGCGTAAACACCGGATGGTAATATAATACACTTTCCCTTTGGCTTTATACTTTATACAGTTTATACGAATATTTTATCTTAATTCTTTTATATAAATATATAATTATGGTAATTATACAGAAAGATAGGGACTCTTTCCGATTTCATCAATTTTAAAATATAGTATCAAAGTCATCAGCTTATTAACGAAATAACGAGTGACCAGCAAGTATAATGTATATTTAAAAAGTTTTAGTCGATGGTCATTGTTCATCAAAAAGTTATTAACAAGAAAATTACGTTCTACTCATAAATTTGTGTTGTTAATAAATTTTTAATAAACATTGTTAGTTAAAACCTTTTAAAGATTGATGAAGCTAATGACCTTAATAATATATCTCAAAATTATTAAAATAAAAAAGGTGGTCCTTATCTCTGCATAATTGCCATTATCATACAAGTCCCAAATTTTTTTTAAACAAACTTTAATAGAATGTTCTATGAGCAGAAATATAAGAAAAAATGTTATATAAACGTAGATCCTACAATGCTTTATTACAAAGTTATAGCAAAAATTAAAATTTTGTATGGAAGAAGTGACACGCCCCGTACATAAATGTTACGCCGTTAGATGAGGTGGTAATTATTTAGTTTAAAGGAGAATCTCCTGCGATCTTGACCTTGACATAATAGAGAACTACATTCACAAGAGGCGAGATTTTCAATTTTTGTAACAACCATGGTCACGAAAATCCATATGCTGTTCGAGAAACAACTCTTTAATGACTCTGTCGTTAAAATTCAACTGTAATATATGGATGGGCATATGCAACGATATGCTAATTGATCTCTATTTCTTGTCAAAACGATTAAATGCACATTCTTTATTTTAACTTTTTCAGCAACGATTTAACGATTGGTTTCAAAGATATACCTTTAGTATCTCGCCAACACATGTGGGTACAGTTAAATGGATCTTGTATTGGTATGGGCAGGCGGCACTTTAAGATGCAAACTTAAGTTAAATTGTTTCTTACATATATATTTCATATTTTTGTTATAACTTTGTAAAAAAGAATTTTAGGACATAATGTTTATATAATATTTTTTTTCTTATATTTGCGCAAAGAACATACCTACTACTAAAGTTTGTCTGCAAAAAATTGGGACATCTTGTATATATTAATTTATTGAATACATATATGTAGGGGAGACCGGGGCACCATAAAAATTCAAACTCTAAAAAGTACTTTTAAACATAAAATTTTTTGTCTTATTTTTTTTAATAATTAAAGCACTATGTATATTTTAAAATTTATTTAGCGTATTTGGCAAATATTGATTAGTTTTTGAAAAAAAAATTAAAACACATTTTTTGAGAAATGACCCTAGATGCAATATATCCGGAGCACCATGGGTCTGTCACTGAAGCACTATAAATCACACACAAAAACTAAGTTTATTTATTCAAGAAATAACGAAGAGTTACAAAAGTTAAAAAAAAATTTATTTTATACGTTTTCTTATGACACTGTTCAGGATTGGGCAGAACAAACAAGATATCAAAACCCACTACTGAAATATTATTTTTTGTTAGAAAAACTAACTTCTGACATATTTTCTTCAATCAAAAATAACATATGTCATCAATCTATCTGTCTATTATCAACCTGGGTGGCGTGTGTGACCCATGGTACCACAGCATTGGGGTGCCCTATGATGCCCCGAATGCACTTAAGAGGGGAAATCACTGTGACGGCTGGAACAAATAATTTTTTCATGCATTTTCTTTGCGACAAGTAATAAATTTAATCAAATTGGTTTGTCATTTCTTTAAAATACATATATTAAATATATAAAAAAAAAAATATTAATATTTACGCCTTCAGCATGTGGTGCCGTGTACCTCCGCAAAAAAAGCGGGCACTCGTGCTCTGTCAAAATGGGATGTCTAAAATTAATAGTATATTGTGCACCAAGGGGCGAAAGTAGCGTTTTTCAGACGAGTGTGAAGTTTGCCGCCCTCGCCTTCGGCTCCGGCGGCAAATCACACGAGTCTGAAAAAGCTTTTGACCCGAGGTGCACACGATATTTTTCACAACATTTTTACGGAAAGTTCGACTTACGTGTCTAGAGAGGGGCGAGAGTGGTCAATTTTACGCCAGGGCGGCATAGCGGACGGAAAGTAACCACTTTCCTCCCTAAGGAGAAAAGTATAAACAACTTTTTTCCCTGTTTAGCGAGTGGAAAGTAATCACTTTCCGCCCGCTTATGCCGCCCTGGCGTGAAATTGACCGCTTTCGCCCCTCTCTACAGACATGGAAAGTCGAACTTTCCGTGGAGATGTTGTAAAAAAATTTTGGTGTTATTTTAAACTATACAAATGTAGTTACAATTAAGCGTACGGATTTTTTAAAATATTAATTTTTAACAAAATAGAGCAATTTAAAAAAAAATCGAGATTTAAACAACAATTTTGCCATTTTTTAAATTGTTATTTAAAAACTAATTGTCTAACCAGAAAAATCGTACGCTTAATTGAAGACAATTTTGTTATAAATATTCTGTTCAAATTTCAAGTCAGACGGATAAAAATTGATCGAGATATGCGAGCGCCCGAGATATACGAAAATGTAGTTTCGAGGCACCACACGCTAAAAGTGCAAATATTAATATTTTTTAATGATTTTTTTTACAATATATTTAATATATGTACTTTAAAGAAATGACAAACCAATTTGATTAAATTTATTATTTCTCGCAAAAAAAATTCATGAAAATAGCATTTTTTCCGGCCGTCACAGTGGTTTCCCCTTAATATAGAAAATGGTAAAACATAATAAAAAAAAATAAATAATACATGATTATCTGTAGTGTAATAAATGACAAAAGATGTTAGAAAGTTACACCTAATTTTTAGTACGAGTATATTTTACTACAAAAACAATACATTTCTAAATTTGGTCGCTATATCTACTATCTAGCGAAACCACTGCCGCAAAGGAACGGGCTTGGAAAAATTAGCGGGGAAAGAAGACCCTGTTGAGCTTGACTCTAGTCTGGCACTGTAAAGGTCAAATGGTTAAACAGAAATTTACGCATCACGAAACCCATTTATGTCACGTGCGTCTCGAGACTATGAACTTTGATGACTGCTATCTAGATACGAAATATGGACAACGAAATAACTGTCACATGATACTAACTGAATCAATCTGAACATTTTGGATTACCCTAAACAGTTAATGGTACCCATGGTACCCCATGGCTCATGGTGCCCTGGCCTCCCCTTTACAATACACAGTTGTATTGTAAAATTCTATGTGTGTATGTATATATATATATATATATATATATATATATATATATATATATATATTTATATATATATATATATATATATATATATATATACACACACACATAAAATTTTAATATAGTTGCGAAAGTTATAAAAATATGCTTGTAAAATTTTCTCTCTGTTTCCATTTCTTTCTTTCTTCTTTTCTCTGTCTCTTCCTATAATTGATAATAATAACACATAATTGTTATTATTGTACTACATATAATGAAACATCATTATGTCACATTTTAATTAAAACTTATGTTTAATGTTTATTGTTCATTTGTTAACATTAGCCTCTCGAATACATTGAGCATTTATTTAAACACGAAAGCGAAAGTTCATTATTATCAGCTTTAAAAGGTTGGTGTGATAATAAATTAGAAGCTTTTGTTGATCGTGTGGACACAAACACACGTTTCTTTAAAGTTGTATTCAATCTAACTAAGGAAGGTATTAACCATGTAGATAATATTGTTCAAATAATGTTTCAATATATCAATATGCTGAAGGAGGATGGACCGCAAAAATGGATCTATAAAGTAATTAGTGAAAAATAATATAATCTTTCGTAGAATGCTCGGCAGATTGTAGGATTGCAATTTGCTAAACACTTTGTACTTTAATATTATAATATTGTATATCACATATTGAGTTATATAAAAATTTTACATTTATAGGAAATTCAGGAAATGTCGGAAATAAATAATAGTTATGATGAGAACATACACCGTTTGTCTCATGAGGACATATCTAGAATAGCCTGTCAGCTGCACGAGTGTCCCATGGAAGAAATCTTTTTGGAGTAACGTGCATAGCAACCAGATTTGATCAAAGAGCTATTGAAAAAATATTTTACGCCGCAAAATATTATAATTTACGTTGCCTCAAAAACGTACGAAAGTACAGTGAATGAAACCGAGAATTGGCATCACATTAAATATAGGAAAGAGACGATACCCGTGAAAACAATAGACACGTGGAACCGTGCTGGCCGTAGCACGGATCTGAAGTTTCCTCCTAAAAATGAATTTATACCGAAAAAGTTTGATATCAAGCCTCAAGTATGTAAAATTATCATTTTTCGCACTATTAATCCTTGAACATCTCTTCGTGATACTAACAATAAGCAAAATCTCCATGTATAAACCATGTCATGAAACTTGATTAAAATGTAAAATGTTAATGTAGTTTATAATAAATTTTATTCTTACGCATATTTTTCTTATAATAAAAATAATTATAATGTACTTTTAAAAAAAGAAAAAAATATATATATACATTTATTTACATTAACTAACTAAGATTTAAAGATTAATTTATACATAACATAGAGTCAAAAGACTGCAATATAAGTGAGAAAATTGTAATGCAAAGAACCCTTTACACGCTCACTTTTTCATACGGAGTTGTCCATCGCCCTAATAAATCATCAATTTTGATGTTATTTGTATATTGTATCTTTTACACATATATTAACAGGTGAAACTTTATAGGTACAACAAGAGTTTCTTAAAATTGTAATGGATACACTGTTTGTAAGAGTTGGCATAAACAGGATAATGAATTTTATGTACCGAAAGCGACGATGATCTTCGACTTCGTTAGATATGAGATAAGTGTGGTTGCAAAAAATACATTGTTGTTCTAATCAAATAAAAAATATTGAGATGACTTTACATCATAATTTGAGATATTCAAGCAACTTATACAAATTGCAATTGTGAATAAATTTATTTAATTATCATAATAATGAGATTAGTATACATATATATTAATATACGTAGATACTAAATAAAATTAAAATAATAAATTAATTACTTCTAAAATGTTATCATTAATTAGATGAATCTAAATTTTTACATTTATATATCTCTGAATGCCGTTATTTCAAAATACCTCCTTAGTTAAAGAATAATAAATTAAAATAGTGCTATAATCTCTTCTCATGTAATAAACATGTTTCTGTTTATGTAATAAACAGAAAATGTTTTTTTATAATTACAAATAACGTTCGTGTTGTCGTTAATTTATAGTCCGTTCGCCTACATGGATCCTCTCAGTTCCGAATTGACTGATGTATTTGTTGAACTAGTTTGTGAGTCACTTAATGAATATACATATAGAGCTAAATTAGCTGGTTTAAAATTGGAAATTGGTGGTACGAAATATGAAATAAATGTAAGTATATATATAATAACATTAATAAAATATTGTATATTTTTTAAATAGATTTATTTAAATAAATTATTATTTAACTTGTTAATGTTATTAATAATGTTTAAACATATATCTACTTCTTCATGTACATCGAATATTACTTATTTAGGATTCAGATTTCATTTCCTATTAATAATTATTATTATTCGTAAATATGACCAGTTATCTTTCTGTAATGTTCTAATAAAGTTTACGGAATGTTTTATAAATAAGCATTAATTTAATGTTTTATATAAAAGCATATATAATCCAAGAGAAAACGAATTATTTTATTAGATGTTAATAGACGGTTACGACGACAAGCAACGTGATCTGTTAGAAAAAAGCATGGACCAAATGATAAATTTGAAGATTGATCCGAAGTGGTTTGAAACCTTAAAATATGTATGTATAATTAATGTGTCAATTTCATTAATTTAATTGAACATCAAATTTATGTGGAATGGTTTACAGTGGAACTCCAAGTGGATAAATTTCAATGAAAATATACGTGTTAACACAGTAAATTATCTTGAAATGCTGTTGACAGAACAACATTGGCTTAATAATGAATTATTAAATTGTAAGGAGGGTAAGTGTAAAAGAATAATATTTTTCTGTTTAAAATAATTTTTCTTGTTTCTTCAAAATTGGTTTTAGTCCTTACATCGCCAACGACTAAAGCACTTAATGCTGAAAGATTCGAGCTTTTTATACAAAAGTTATTCAGCAAAATGCATGTAGAGTGCTTAATATATGGTAACGTGACTAAAGATGAAGCTGCATGCAGGTATAGGTAAACTAACTAACAAGTCAATGTTGAATAATAAAGAGCATCCCACAGTACCCTTGTTGCAAAAGCAATTAGTATTGTATCGTGAAATTAAACTAGAAAATGGTAAGCTCGACACGACCAAATCTTATTTATGATAATTTAAAAGAATTTGTATGCTTAAAGGATTTCAGTTTATTTTATGGAACAGTTCAATATAAATATTTTATTGTTTCTTCTAATGGTCCTATGCTGCCATTAGGATTATTATGAAGATAAAGAAAGAAAAATAAAAAAAAAATTATTTCAATCCATATAGAAAATAAATATGTAAAAATATAAGAAAAAGTATTTATTTTATTAATGTTATTTTATCAGGATTACAATTTGTTTCAGAAATTTAACATTAGCTTTTTAGTGAGTTAATATTTTCTATATAACTTAGTACGTAATAAAGTGTTGTGTATTGATATATAATTACTGTAGGTTGCCACGTTCGATTTGAAGAAGAAAATGAACAGAAGATAACTTCTAGTACCATAGTGTACTACGCAACTGGTCTACGATCAACGGAATCGAATATGCTTTTATCGCTTTCAAATCGAATTATTGATCAGAATACCTTCAATACCTTAAGGACCGAGTATAATTTAGGCTATACAGTATTTAGTCAGGTTACAAAAATGGACGCAACGCAATATTTGACAGTTGTTGTAGAAGGTAACCGTTGCCCGCCATATGTCGAAGAACAAATCGATTCATTTATGGACCTTATGTTTGTAAGTATAATAAGATCTTATATAACAACATGTCTTTTTTTAATTTCTCACGCAATATTCTAATATTATGATTATATGAATTAATTTATCACTCTAATTATTATGTGACGTAGTAATTGGAGTATGTCTCCATTAAAATATTTAATAATATCTCTGTAACAACATTTCAGAAACACATATCTACTATGGAAAAAGTGGAATTTGACAACCACAAGAAAGGTCTAAAGTCACATTTGAAGGCACCCAAAACGAGATCTAGTCGATGCTCTTTATATTGGAAAGAAATTGAAAGCCAAGAATATAATTTTGATCGAGAAGCTATTGAAGAAGATTATTTAGGGTCAATAACGCAGGAACAATTACGGAAATTCTTTGAGGTAACTACTTATTTTTATATGCGGACTATATCATTCAATGAAAAAGAAAAAATTTTATAAAGAAAAACAAATGAAAAATATAATTCTTTTTATATGACGTACAATTTGTGAGAGAAGTGATTTTGATAAATAATAAATTAATTATATTTTTTAAACATAATCTTCCTTAGGAAAATATAATTAACAAGTCGACTCGACGTAAGTTGTCGGTACATGTGATGCCTACGGCTATGGCAAAGGAAATGAATTTGTCTAATACATCTGGAAAAATTACCGTTACATCTGATAATATAACTGAAGAATTTGACGATTTATTGTCATTTAAGCTAAGTCAAAATTTATATCCTTTACTAGAACTGGTTAACAAAAATATTGACAGAAAGGGTATACAGTGCTTCTTAGAAGTAAGAAGAAATGATACAATAATAGTTTTGGTTCGTTATGTATTTTGTTATTTCTTCAAAGAGGATCTAGTTTTTAATTTTTTCACTTTTCTTCTCTCTCTTTTAGTATTACGATATATATTTCTTTGTTCACGCATAAAACAGTAAAATAATTATCTACTTTCTATGAAACTGAAATCATTGTATATTAAATAAATAAGTAATAATGTATAATCATTATCTTTATTTTATCTTCGTTGTATTAGTATTTTTGAATATACTATGTTTTTATGAAATGTTATAATTTAACCATTTGATGTCATACAACTCTTAAATTGCGCAATAAAGATATTTTGCAATATCAAATCATCTTATTAATAACTTTATTTACATATGCGATAGCCAGAGAAAATACAATCCTTAAAAATGTAATAAAATTGTGCTACGTCCCTCATATTTGAACAAATACATAAGTTATTAACGGATGTATACAACTATATAATACATCTCTTTATCAATTATTATCAGATTTAAATTGTCGTTGTATATGTAAAGGTATTCTATATGTATATTCTTACACAAAATAAAAAATGTGCACGATAAAAATCGCTAGCCATAATAAGGCTACGCAATTGATTCTCGTGTAAAAAAAAGTGAATTATCTTCCCCCAGTTAGGGCTGTCAGTGTTATTAATTGAAATAGAGAAGAAAAGGAAAAGAAAAAAGGGGAAAAAGAGGGAGGAAGAAGGAGACAAAAAAATAAAGAGCACGAAGTGTCTGGTGTAGGTAATTTTATTAAAAATACATGCGTTTGGGAACTACTGTCAGAACCGGACTTGTTAGACAAGAGTTTAAGCTGTCAACCTTCTTGTTTCTATATTACATGTTACATATATATCTTATCTATTTCTGTATTTTCAAACAGAACTGTATTTCAATACAACATGTAATTAGTGCAAAATATTATTTCTTTCCATTTAAATTGAACTTATTTCATAATTATATGTGACATCATTAATCTCTTTTCTGAGTTATCCAAAATTATTTTCATGCATTGTTTGAGAAACCGGGTAACAAACGTGTCTAATCAATATTCTATTAAAATTTAATATTTGTAAACCGTATTCCTAATAAGTTTCTCTCGTTTAATTCAGAATTAGCGCGTCACTGCAGAAGGATCGCTGAACAGGGCGTGCGCCAATCAGCAGCGGCTGTGCCCGGCGCGGATCGCCTCGCTCGCGAATCGCCAGACACAAAATCCATCAGCCGTAAAGGTAAATCCCTTGCCTTGAGCCTAAAATCGGCAAATCATTATCGAGAATCCTCTGGAAGGTCGAGTAAATAAAAGCGCGCAGGTAGGATCGCGACACGCACGTTACAGTCACGTAGTAACGACAGTAGCGCGTAGCAGTTCGCAGCAAAGATCTTTGTCCACTCCGCTTTTGCTGAATGTGAGCCTATATACAGAGTTCGTGTAATTCGTACGTTCGATCTGATACATCTTTCGATTAAACTATCATTGCTGTAATAATTCCGCCGAGCTACATTGCATCCGCAGCGCGGGATCCAGTATAGTTTACCGCGAATAGACGGTAAGTTTTAACAAACTTTTCTCCTTATTAACTTCTGCACTTGCACTTCCTATCCATCACCGCAAAATCGCGCGCGACCTTAATCACAGATACAATAATAAAAATCAAATATTAAAGTTCAGGAACTATTAATAAAGGTGCTTGCCGTTAGCGTTTTTTTTTTATAAAAAACAAAAAGTATTACTCGCTTGAAACGTTTCAAATAAAACTTTCTTCATGTTCAGAAAGATCGGCGAATGTGAAACTTGCTGGCATTACTGTGAAACATTTTCATGTTTTATGTAAAATTTGATATTATTGATATCTCATTACATGATAACTCATTGTCATATATTTTCCAAAAAGACTGTTTAAAATCAAACCCTTTTTTTCTATGCCGTTTAATGAAAATCCCGCCTTAAAATATTGATAAATCTTTCCTACAAATTTGCATGGTTTTCGCGACGTTAAACGGCCTGAATAATATTCTAAAATCTAACAGCTTAATTTCGCTTCGGGAATAGACGGTATATTTCCCCCAAAAAAGAAAAACAATGCCTCGTTTTTGCCTGTGTCATGCAGACTCACTATACTTGGTCTCGGGGACTCAGGTGCGAGGTAAACACTAGGGGCAAAGCAAAAGGTCGGTATACAACAACAGCTGATCGGTTGTCGACTCCGAGATCAGCCGAGTCGTTAACACTTGGAAAATTAACTGATATCTCGGGCTGTCGACAACCAATTGGCCCGGTAAATTTTTTGGCTCGTTGCTAGGGGTCCAGAGTTTGAGAAATTTCCGATCTCCAGTCTTTAGTTGTAACAGTGTGTGATTTTATTGCGTTCCGAAAAGAATTACGTGTCTTTTTGTTCGCCCGACGATTTTCGAAAGAGGCTTCAGTGGCTTGCGACAAGTCTGGATATTCTCACATGTTTAAAGTCCGACTCGCGAAATCGAACATTATTTTATTGTTTGAGAAATCGCGATTGCTTTCCGTCACTCGCGGTTAACCCGAGAACGAGAGTATCATTTTTTTTGCATAGACGACAGTTGCTTGTGCGGCTACTTTTATACCCCTATACTTATTGTTAATTACATACTGCATTTGGATAGTTCTATAATTTATCAGTATTTGAGGACAGTATGTACATAGATTTATTCAATACTTTCCGAGAAAAGTAAGGAGAAACCCAAAAAATATTTGAAAAACGAAAGAAGCACATTTAAAATTACTGTGACGTAAACTTCATTTTTTCGACTGGAGTGTTTAAGTAGCTCCAGTGCCCATGCTCGAATTAATGAACTTGTACACATTCTGTAAATAGATATTTATTTTAAAACTGTGTAAATACAACTTCTAGACAATTATAATCTATAATTTCCGCATTCACAATGAATCTCGCCGAATTCTTTTTCCTTCCACCGTTCGCGCACGAAGACTATTGTGTAAATAGTTCTTAAGAAGTTATAATTTTGTTTTAGTTACAATATTTTTTAGCATCGTTGTTGTATAGATATAATAGATTGAAAATTTCATATATCCTTTAAGTTTTTATTTGTATTTTCTTCACGTTTAGAAATAATATTTTCGAGTCTGCGGCACTGGTGACCAACATGTCGACTGATGATACTTATGTGGATGAGCGATTCGACAACATAGAACATGCAGATAATGACGTTAAATCATACAGAGGCTTAGTACTTAAAAATAAAATGAAAATTCTTTTGATAAGCGATCCATTAACTCACATCGGTTGTGCAACAATGAATGTTAATATCGGTAATTATATGTATATTTATTCTCTATTTTGCGCATTAACTTGATGTTTCTAACAATACTTATATAAACTTCCTTAATATAAAATCATTCTGTGTATAAATTATAAATTGTCACAAAAAATATATAGTTAAAGAATATGTATAGGACCTTTTTATTAGACTAATATATTTAATATCATTTAACGTACTTAGGTCTTTGTAATTTGACCTGTAATTTCTGCTTAATAACGTTGTATATTTGCTGTATATGAATTCAATATTTTGATGTACAGCTAGTTTATGTATTCTCCTTCTCCTCTGGGTCATTCTACACTATTAATATTGTTTACATTTTCTTCTGGATAGATTTAGTTATATTTTGTGATTTCGTAAATATACATATATATATACATATATATATATATATATATATATATATATATATATATATATATATATATTGTATATATATATATATAATTAAAGATTAATATGTTTCTATCAATTAGTATTACGTTATCAAATTCAAAAATTATTTAACTAGAAATAAAATACGTTACAGGCTACAATAACGATCCCGAGGATCTACCTGGATTAGCGCACCTTTGCCAACATCTTTTAGGTACAGAATCGCAACAACATGATTACCTTGAGTACCTGAACCAGTATGGCGGTTCGCGCCTAGCAAGGACCAGAATAAATTACACTGATTATTCCTTCAATATAATTCCGGAGAAGTTGGGAGGAGCTTTAGATCTATTTGCGCAATTTTTCATAGCGCCTCTTTTTGACAAGACTTTGATAGAGACAGAAATAAATATTATAGATTTAGAATACAAGGAGAAATTAATAAATGACAGATGGCGAATGACTTTATTAGAGAAATTATCTGTGAGACCAGACTATCCGTTCGGCATAGGCAATAAAAAGACATTAGACAACATTAACGTTAAAGATAGGCTGGAAGACTTTTATAAGAAATATTCTGCACATATTATGTCGCTGTGTGTTCTTGGTAAAGGTACGATAATTTAAAACTTTTTAATATTAGAAATTTAAATGTATTTTATACTGTTATATATATAGAAATATTTGAATTTTGAAATAAGTAATAAATTATAATAAATAAAGTTATTATAATTAATGAAATAATATGTATTTTATTACCAGTTATTGTATTAAACATTTACACATTGTCTGTTTTCAAGAGAAAAGATAGAATCTTATCAGTACATAAGCAAGAAAAATATCTAAAAATATTGAACTCCATAAAATTACTACATAAAATTTTAATTGTTTTCTAATAATTCGTTTTAACCAGTATATTATTATTATAGTCAATATTTTTAAAAAAGGTCTGATCAAAATGTGAAATATCTAATTGTAATACACAGTAAAATATATTTTCAATATATTTCTTGTCTTTTTGAAAAAAATTATATCTTTTGCCATTAATAGACATAATAATTTTTTGTTACATATTCATGTAGCGTTCATTATGTATGTTACATTAACAAATAAATTTTTTGTTTAGATAATTTAAATGATCTCGAAAGTATGGTAGTAAAACGCTTTCGTAATGTAAAAAACAAGAAAGTTGAACTTTCTATGTATTCTGAATATACAGTCAAGAATGAAGACTTGAACACTATGTGGAAATACGTTCCGATATTTGATATCAGAGAGTTATGCATTTCGTTTTCTTTACTTAAAATAAAGCGTGAAAACGATCTGGTAATGTAATACACTTTCCGTTTGACCTTAATGCTTTATACAGTTTATATACAGAGAATATTTTATCTAAGTTCTTTTAAATATAATTATATTAGTTATGCAGAAATAAAAACTCTTTCTGATTTCACAATAATTTTGAAATATGTTATCAAGATTATTACTCTATATATTAACGAGTGTAACGACTGATCAACAAATAATTGCTTGATAATGATGGTTGTAGAGTAGCTGCAACATTGGTTGTTAAAATGAATTTACCGAATGTTCTGCAATCCCTTACTACGATTTTTTTGCCATTTTTCTCGGATTCAGCAAATGATACTGAGTAAAAAAAAATGAATCCAACAATCCCTACATGCTCCCCAAAAAGCCTACAATGCAGTTGGTAATAAATTTTTAATAAACATCGCCAGTTAAAACCTTTTAAAGGTTATTCAGGCTAATGACAGTGATAATATATTTCAAAATTACTGAAATCGAAATGTGGCCCCTATCTCTGCACAATTATTATATGTATACATTAATTCATACATATATAATGTATATATGTATATATACAGTTGTATTTTAAAAGGCCACGGCCGGTTTTCGTATGGCGGGATACCCTCAGCGATATCTGGCTGATTTTCATATACAATATACATAAGGTATCTCATGGTCCAACACATAAATTACCATTCATACCAGCTTTTAGAACAACGTGGTTCCGAAGTTGTGACTTAAAACTCAAAAATAAAAAAAAATTTTTCAAGGTTCTAGCTTTTTTCGTTCTGGAAATAAACTTTTTGATTTTTGAGTTTTACGTCATAACTTCGGAAACACGTTGTTCTAAAAGCTAGTATAAATGGTAATTTAGGTTGGATCATGAGATACTTTATGTGCGAAAATCAACCAAATATCGCTGGGGGTATCCCGCCATACAAAAATCGGCCACGGCCATTATAGTTGCAGGAGTTATAAAAATATGCTTATAGAATTTTAACTCTGTCTACATTTCTTTGTCTCTTTTTTTCTCTGTCTCTTCCTAATTGACTACACATAATTATTATTGTAGTACATATAACAATACATCATTATGTCACATTTTAATTGAAGCTTATGTTTATTATTTATTTGTTAACATAGCCTTTTTGTTACATTAAGTATTTAATTGGACACAAAGGAGAAAATTCTTTATTATCGGCTTTAAAGGCCATGAATTGGTGCATCGATTTAGAAGTTGAACTGTGTTCCGTAGACACAAGCGTGTACTTCTTTAAACTTCAATTTGATCTAACTGAGGAAGGTATTAATAATATAGAAAATATTGTTGAAATAATGTTCCAATATATCCATACGCTGAAGAAGAAGAAGAAAGGACCGATGAGATGGATATTTGATGCTAATCAAACTGCAGGCTGTACTTTGCTAGAGCCGTACTTTGCTGTGGTATGCGAAGGATTCTATAATTCACCCCCGAATTTAGATTTGCCCTTTTAGGGGTTGATTATGACGAAATCTTGAATTATGTTTTTAAGAACTTGTATGGATAACCTTTGTAAGCAAAAACCAAATCGATATTTCAACAGGCTTAAGAGATATTGAAAACACGTTTTACCCTTTTTCACCCCGTTATGGGATTTCGAATTTCTAAAAATCCTTTCTTAGTGGGTGCTTATACGTCATGGAAGAATATACTCCCCAAATTTCATGTTTCTAGGCGTAGGGGTTTGGGCTGGACGTTGATGAGTCAGTCGGAACATTTGATTATATATATATAGATTAGTGAAAATTAATATAATCTTTTGTAGAATGCTCGGCAGGTTGTAGGATTGCAATTTGCTAGACACTTTTTACTTTAATATTATATACCACACATGGAGTTATATGGAAATTTTATATTTATAGGAACTAGAGCAAATTATGAAGATGTGTTATAGTTATGAGAAAATAAACCGTTTGTCTCCTGATGACATAGCTACTACAGCCTATCTGCTGCAAAAGTGTCCCATGAAAGAAATCTTTTCGATGCAACGTGAATGGCGACCGGATTTGATCGACGAGCTAATGGAACATTTTATGCCGGAAAATATTAAAATTTACGTTGCCTCAAAAACGTACGAAGATACGGTGGATAAAATCGAGGAATGGTTTGACATTAAATATAAAAAAGAGAAGATACCCAAGGAAACAATAAAAAAGTGGAGATGCGTTGGCCATAGCACAGCTATGAAATTGCCTTCTAAAAATGATTTTATACCGATCCAGTTTGATATCAAGGAAGAAAACGTAAGTAAAATTATCATTTTTTGCAATATTAATCCTTAAACACCATTTTGTGATACTAACACTATGAAACTCGATATAAAATATTACGTTAATGTAGTTTATAATAAATTTTCTTCTTATGCATATTTTTGATATAATAAAAATAATTATGGTGTATTATTTAAGTATATATATATATATATATATATATATATATATATATATTTTACATGTATTTATATTAACTTTATAAAAATATACGGTGAGTCTTAGAGATTAATTTATATAATACAAAGCCAAAAGATTGTAATATAAGTAAAAAAATTGTAATGCAAAGAATGTTTTATACATGCTTTTTGCATTCGGAATTGTCCTTTGCTCTAATAAATAATCAATTTTGATGTCATTTGTATCTTCTACACATATTAACAGGTGAAACTTTATAGGTAGAAAAGTTTCCTGTACCTGTAATGGATACATCGTTTGTAAGAGTTTGGCATAAAAAAGATGATGTATTTCGTGTGCCGAAAGCGACGATGATCTTCCATTTCGTTAGGTATGAGATAAGTGTTGTAAAAAATACATTGTTGTTCTAATCAAATATGGAATACTGAGATGATTTTAAATCAGAATTTGAGACATTCTATATAGCAACTTATAAAAATTGCAATTATGAATTAATTTTTATAATTATTATAATAATGAGATTAGTGTGCATACATATTAATATACGTACTAAATAAAATTAAAATAATAAATTGATTACCTCTAAAATGTTATCAATAATATAATAAATCTAAATTTGTACATTTATATATTTCTGAATGCCGAAATTTCAAAATACTTCCTTAATTAAAAAATATAAATTAAAATGGTACTATAATCTCAGGGAGAGATAGAAAATATGTTTTTTTTTTAATAATTATATATAACGTTCGTGTTTAATTTATAGTCCGATCGCCTATATGGATCCTCTCAATTGCAATTTGACTGATATGTTTGTTCGACTACTTCGTGATTTTCTTAATGATATGTATATACCTAATATACATAAATATGAATATACACGTACAGTTAATATAACTTCTTTAAATTGGGAAATTGCTCGTACGAAATATGGAATAACAGTAAGTGTATATATATAATTTATATAACAGTAATATAAAATATTGTAATATTATTTATATAGATTTATTCAAATAAATTATTATTCAACTTGTTAATATTATTAGTAACGTTTAAGCATGTGCTTCTTCATGTACATCAAATATTACTTATTAAGAAATCGAATTTTATTTCTTATTAATAATTATTGTTACTCGTAAATATGACCAGTTATATTTCTGTAATGTTCTAATAAAGTTTACGGAATGTTTTACAAATAATCATTAATTTAATGTATTACATAAAAGCATATGTAAAATTATAATTAAGAAAAACGGATTATTTTATTAGCTGAAAATAGATGGTTACGATGATAAGCAAAGTGTCTGGTTACAAAAAAGCGTGTACCAAATGAGAAATTTTGAGTTTGATCCAAAAAGGTTTGAAATCCTAAAGGAAAAGGTACGTATAATTAATGCAATCAATTACATTAATTTAATTAAACACCATAATCATGTGAAATGGCTTACAGTATATCAGGGAATTGAAAAATTTTGCTACACAACGACCCTTTCAACACCCTAAGGATTATCTGGAATTACTGTTGGCAGAACGACATTGGTCTAACGATGAATTATTGGAATCTACTGCTTGTAAGTGTAAGAAAGAACTAATATTTTCTGTTAAAAATCATTTTCTTTGTTTTCCCAAAAATTGTTTTTAGTCCTTAGATTAGAATGATTATTGTACTTATTAATGATATATATTAAATTTCTGTGATATATAGATCTAAGTACCGATAAACTTCAGGACTTTATACAAAAGTTATTCACCGAAATGCATGTAGAATGCTTAATACATGGTAACGTGACTAAAGAAGAAGCTAAAATTATAGGTAAACTAATTGAGTCTAATTTAAAAATTATGCCTCACATAACACCATTGTTGCAAGAGCAATTAGTATTGTATCGTGAAATTAAACTAGAAGATGGTAAGAGCTCTACAAGATCAAATTTTATTTATAATAATTTAAAAAATGTATATGCTTAAAGAATTTCAGTTAATATTATGGAACATAGTTTTAATATAAATATTTTATTGTTTATTCTAATGGTCTTATGTTACCACTAAAATTATTATCGAGAGAAAAAAAATAATAATAGTTAAAAAGAAAATTTTATTTCAATCCATATACCTAAAAAATAAGTATTTAAAAATATAGGAAAAAATATTTATTATTAATGTTATTTTATCAGCAATACAATTTGTTCCAGAAATTTTAAAATTTGCTTTTTAGTCAATTAATATTTTTTATATGACATAGTACGTAAAGTGTTGTGTATTGATGTATAATTACTGTAGGTTGCCACGTTCGATTTGAAGAAAAAAGTAAAGTGCAGAAAACTTCTAGTACCATAGTGTACTACGCAACTGGTCTACGATCAACGAAGTCAAATGTGCTTTTATCGCTCTTCGCACAAATTATTAAAAAGCCGTGCTTTGATATATTAAAAACCAAGAAGCAATTAGGCAACGTACATAGTGATACATGT
The DNA here is from genome assembly GCF_030848805.1 of Temnothorax longispinosus. Taxonomy (NCBI): domain Eukaryota; kingdom Metazoa; phylum Arthropoda; class Insecta; order Hymenoptera; family Formicidae; genus Temnothorax; species Temnothorax longispinosus. Next base: position 52,282 of record NW_027270462.1, on the reverse strand, counting down.
AAAATAAGCGGCACACAATATTTGATGATTGCTGTACAAGGTGACAATCACCTAAAAGATGTCGAACAAGCAGTTACGTCGTTAATAAAATTTATGATTGTAAGTAATATAAGATCTTATATAACAACATCTTCTTTTTTAATATCTCACACAATATTCTAATATTATGATTATATTAAAAAATATACCACTCCAATTATTATGTGGCATAATAATTGGAGTATGTTTCAATTAAAATATCGAATTACACTATCACAATAACAACATTTCAGGAACATATAACTAATATGCCAAAAAAGCAATTTGACAAGTACAAGGATGGTCTAATTTCATCACGTTTAAAGGCACCCGATACGATAACTAGTCAATGCTCTTTATATTGGAAAGAAATTGAAAGCCAAGAATATAATTTCGATCGAGCGAATATTGAAGTAAATTACTTAAGGACGATAACGCGGCAAAAATTACAGGATTTCATTGAGGTAACCACTCATTTTTATACGCGGAATATAACATTCAACTGAAAAGAAAAGGTTTTATGGTAAAAAAACAAATAAAAAATATGATTTTTTTTAAATGACGTATAATATTTTAAAGAAGTGATTTTGATAGATAATAAATTATTAATATTTTTAATACATAATATCCGTTAGAAAAACATATATACCATTAATCGACGTATATTGACGGTACATGTGACGCCCACGGCTGTGACAGCAGAAAGGGATTTGCCTGATATATCTAGAAGAATTACCGTTACTTCATCTAATAATGAAACTAAAAAATTTGACAATTTATTGTCATTTAAGCGAAATCAAATTTTATATCCTTTACTAGAACCGATCGAAAAACCTTTTGTCAGAAAACCCAATAAGATGTAAGAAAAAATGATATAATAATGGTTTTGGTTTGTTATCATGTATTTCGTTATTTCTTCAAAGAGAAGTTAGCTTTTAATTCTTTTGCCTTCTTTCTCTGTCCTTTAGTATTACGATATTTTTCTGTATCAAATCTTGTTCACGCATAAAACAGTAAAATAATTATCTGCTTTCTATGAAACTGAAATCATTGTATATTAAATAAGTAAGTAATAATGTATAATTTAAGCATATTATTAAATACCGCGTGAAACATGCAGAAAGTCCTTTTTGTAAACTATGTCATCGTTCGTTATATCATTATGTTTATTTTATCTTTGTTGTATTAATATTTTTAAATCCATTATGTTTCTATGAAATGTTTATAATTTAACCATTTGATGTCATATAACTTTTAAATTGCCCAATAAAGATATTTTGCGACATCAAATAACTTTATTTACATTTGCGATAGCCAGAGAAAATACAATCCCCAAAAATGTAATAAAATTGTGCTACGTCTCTCATATTTGAGCAAATACATAAGTTATTAACGGATGTACACAAATATATAATACCTCTCTTTATTAATTATACATTACACTATTATCGGATTTAAATTGTTGTTGTATGTGAAAGTGTTCCATATTCTTATACAAAATCATGAAAAGTGGAATCATGCGCAGCTGCTGACCAAAAATAAAAGGATCTCAAAAAAACTATCTTATACAATAACGGCGTAAGTCAGTCTGCGTTGTTATTGCATTCGCGGGCTTCTCGATAGTAACACGGCTGACGACGACGATGCTTTGAGGCGAAGTCGAGGCGGCGTAATGAGTGCCGAGATGGGTCGCAGCTAGCGACAAAAGCATATACACTCGTCGTCGTAAAACGAGCCCCGCATTAACTAACTCGAGCGCGCAACAAAAGACGCGACAACGACGGCGATGAGGAAGAGGAGAAAGAGGTGGAGAACAACGATGGGGGGCGGAAAGGCGGCGCGTGAAATCTTGGGTAACTCTTCTGCCCCGGCAATCCCCGCGGCGCTTCAATTAACAGGACCAGCAATTATCTGTTATTTAAATAAGGCTGCCGCGTCTCTCCGTCTTTGCATCCGGACGCAACCAGACTGTCGAGAAAAAGGGGAAGGGGGTGCAGAATCCTGGATACCTTGTAAGGAGCGACATCGTCGACGATTAGAAGGATTATTTCGCCGACGAGAATTTTCACTCTTGATACAAAATTGGATCTTTTAACTCAAAATAATAAATGATCAGTATGTACTGTATTCGAATAAAAAATTATTCGCATTGCAAGCTATATACAAATCTCATCTAGAAAATTTTAATTTTTCCAGAGAAAAAACTTGGCGCTGTGCTAAATAAATATGCGAATGTTTCATGTAAAGAAAAAAAGCGTGGTTTCTTTATGTAATGTACAGGTAAACTATCTTGAATTTACTTCGCACAGATATCTATTCATTCACATTTAAATCAAATTCGTTCTTCATTCACATAAACTTTACACACGCACACGCTTAGAAGTTTATAGCCAAGTTTTTTGGACGAAGTATTTCTGTTAATAATTATTTTAATACGCGTAATAAAAGAATTAAATATCATGATAAACACACTTTTTCAATACAAAGTTCTTGTGCATTAAATATTTTATTATTCTCTTAAGTATGATGAAAGAATTAAATTTTATAATGTATATAAACTCATGCTCAGTTAGCGCAATATCTGATATCATTGATTTTATAATAAAAATAGATTAAAACAACATTGTTTCGCCTAATAACTATTTTGATGGGCACGGACACTTGGCGCTTTATTTTTACTTCTTTAAAAGATTAGAAGCTACATGAGCAATTCTAAATAATAAGTTCCCAAAAAATTTAATATTCCAAAAGATAACATAAAATAACCAGAAAAAATTATTTGTAAAATATTAAATAAAAAAATTGTTAACAGTAATTAATAATAATAATTGTAATGATGTAATAAATGTGATAATTGTAAATTAATAAATTAATATGGTTAAAATATTGTAATTAAATATCTTATTCTCCGCTAACCTTTTTTTAAATATTTTATAAAGAATGAAACAGAATCAAATAATAATATGCTTTATGTTACATATAAATAGAAAAATACAACAATAATTATCAGACATAATTAATTATTTATTTTTAAATAATTTTATTAAAATTGATGAATATATATATATATATATATATATATATATATATATATATACACATATTTCTCAATTTTTAATTATTCAACAATAAATTTTATCGGTTACGCGAAAGAATTGTATTCTTATAAAATTATTGCATTGTTATAGTGTTCATTATCCGACAATATGTTTCAATTACCCCACATTATTTTATTTTATGTAAAAAAATTCTTAAATTTTTATAGTCTCATGGCTTTTGTGCTGTAATCAGAGTATAGAACACGCTCGTTTTTGAAAGGTCTCATTTAAATAACAGATAATTGCCAGTCCCATTAATTGAAGCGCCGCAGGGATCGTTAAAGAGTTGCTACGATTTTGCGGGATATCCCTGTCTCCGACAGTTAGTTTGGTTAACCGACTGATCTTTCCTCGTTCGTAAAGTACAAAAAGTCTCGTTTTCGACATCATTCGCAGTCGTATTTTAAGATGTTTTTTTTTCACCATCGTTATTATTTAAATACGCGAGACAATAAATAATTTCGCAAAGTCGCGACTTTGGTAAATTAGTGTTATTCTCAACCAATAAAAATGTTTCAATAAAATGTCAGTTAATTACAGATTCAAGTGTTTATAACAACCCGATCTGACCTCATAAAAATTACATCCTACAATCCGTAACTTTGACTTTTTCCTCGACATAATGAACATTTAATCATCGACATCTATTTTCCGAGTTCTAAATATTGCAGACCGGAGACTTGTGCCAGAAGTAACATCATTTTAGTTTACCAAATACAGTTGATGATCGCGGCAAGGTGTCGCTCGCTTTCAAAGGAGGAAAAGCCCGGATCAACTTTTCCCGGCAATCGATGAAGGTCGGGTCGCCTTTGAGCGGCGCCCACGATTCTCCTGGAGGAAACGGATTTTGAATTGGGTTGGAGGGCAAGAGCCGGGCGGCGCTTCATAGACGAAGAGGGAGAAGAAATTCGAAACTACCTTCAGAGCGAATTGCCTTGGGTTGCGCGAGGTTCCCCTTAAACCGCACAAAGAGCCCTAGACGAAAGTATTGCGATGAAAGAGCTTCGAATTAACGTGCGTCGCGGCGGGCAATCGACGTTCACGAACGGCGATGTACGATGACGACGAGTCAACGTCGGGGTCCCGATAGAATGCCTCCGGGCGATTTGTTTCACCTCGAATACTCGTATGCCAGAGTCGCGATTGTCGATGCAGTCGAACGATCAACGAACCCCGAAGAGGATCTCGACGAAAGCAGACGCTTCGTTATCGCGTCTCGCGGGACTGCTGGTAAAATGCGCGTCCTTTATATCGTAAAACATACTGATATTGCAATTTCCTAAGTAAGAAAAAAATATAGAACCACATTTAAAAATTTGCATAGTCTGAAATAAGAAGAAGCTACAACAACGGTAAAGAAAAAGAAAGAGAAGAGACCTTAATATAAATTCTCGGTCAGTTTTTTTTACATCATTATATGTATTAAGCAATAATCTCGTTTCGAAAACAAATGCGATTTTATAATCAAGACGAATCTCTCCTAACTCATCGTCGATCAATTTATTATTTTTCCAAGTATGAAACGTACGACGCAAAGTCGTACGCAATGTCACAGCGATGTCCGGCGCTCTTGAATACGAAGTACCGTCTGCTATTGATACGCGCCGATCCGAAGGTCACATAGGTCGCGGCAGAGCTTAAACGTCGAGATCTCTGCGTTTGAAGCGAAACGTCCGACGTTGAAGAACGCGTTTCAACAGCGACGTGTATCCCCGAGCGACCGCAATTTTTGTCTCGTTCCCAATCAAAATGCCAATTTCAACTGCGGCGACGTGATTGCCGCCCTCGGTGCACGCTCGCGCTCGCGATCAAGCGCGGATTTTCGCGCGGCTTTTCCGCCGCGACCGCACGTGTCACTGTCAGGGCCACCTCTTGAACACTATGGTGATACGGTACTGGCAGAGTCGTTTGCCCGTGACGCACCGAATATGAAATTCGCCGCCGAAATTAATCTGCTCGTCCGCACGCGAGAAGTTTCCCGCGGTTTTATTCCTCGTCGAGTCGCGCGACTCGCACATTGGGCGAGGTGCGATGTCACGCTTGCGAGTACCTTCAATTCTAAACGAAGATCGATGTAGTTGAAGGAAAATTAAATTGCATTTATACCGAAATCTGCCTTTAGTAAAAATCCAATTTTAGATTTAAAGCCCAAGATTTAATGCTGAAAATAGAATACGATCCATTCATCCACAATTTCCAGTAACAATAAAATATATTCGTAAAAAATATAAAAAATAATTTTTCTGAGGAACAATGTGGCTTCAGAAACAATGTCAACATTATACAATTACTATTTCGAATATTTCGCGTAATATTATTTAAACAATTCCCTACTGAAAAGAGACATTGTCGCAGTCGCGAATTTTCGAGCGTTCAATTTCACTTTTATCGCGGCGGAGAAAATCGTGAAAGAAACAGACGAAAACAGTAGCTGCAGCCTCGGCGTGTACGTATACGTTACCATTATGGATTTTACGGGCGACTCAAGAAAGGGGTTGGAAAAACGCAGGAATTCAATCTCGGGATCTCCGGGGCAGAGTTATACGAGCGCGTTTCCGCGGCGGGACGGCCGATTCCACCTTCGCGAGAAGAGCCGCGCCAGGGTCCCGAATCAATCCCGGCGAGTCGTACGACTCGGGTTTTATTCATGCGGGCGCACTCGTACACGCGCCGGAGTAATAAACCTGTCGCTCACGAGGTAAATCAATGTACCCGTCGTCCTGTCGGGACGACGCGACGGCGGAGAGCGCATCGATTTTGGTGCGAGATTAAAGTTGCTAGACCCGGAGACGGAGAGGAACCGATTTCCACTCGCGGCAAAGGCGCGAAGCGCACGCGATGAGAGACGCGGGAACAAGAGCAACGGTTTCTTGCAGTGAAATCCGGAAGGATTTAAGAGGAGTTTTGGATCCTTACGGAGAGATCCGCACGTCCGATAATTAATCTGTAACACCGCAGATCACACATTCGAAAAACGTGACGGAAAACACATTGACACGTGACTTTCACACAGACAAACAAATTTAAATAATTGCAGGAGCTGCAAATATATTCCTATAATGTTCCAAATTCATTGAATTTTACTGAACTTAATACACACATTATATATACAATTTACTAAATATAAATTTAAACCACATAGTTTACAGATCCACAAAAACGCATACATGTATCTTCAAATATTTTAATATTTTGTTTAAGGATTTCCTCTAATTCTTTATAAATTAAGAACTTTAGAAGTATAAATAACAAACAAATATTTAATAAAACTGATATTATAAATATTGCATACTGACGTTCGAAAGAAACTCGCAGGAGTAATCGTTAATCGGTGTATTACAAGTTATTACGCGTATTGCAGATTGAGCAACACCTTCTTCAACAGCCTCACAAGCATATCCATGACAAGCGCTCGGACAAATCGTAATGGCATCGTGAAACGTGGTAGTTCTCCGCTCTGGCCTGGGGCGAAGCTACACGCGAGCATTGTATTCACTCTAAGGGTGTCCCGTTACAACGGTCTCACTTGACCGGATATTCCGGGCAAAATTTGTACACAGCTGTCATGGATCCTTCTCGTTATCATATCTCAATGTTCGCGAGTCAATGGTATTTGCGGGATAAAAAAAGCATTCACACATTTGGATCAGACAATATCGATCTGGTATATAGATTCAAATACACGGAGATTCGTAACATTGGGAACATTCGTAACTACGTTTAAAATCCTATAATCATATGCATTCACGTACGTCATTCACGTACATTTATAGAACTATATGAATATCTAACAATAAGTTCTATGAGAAACGGCAGACTTGGAATTACATTAATCTATAACTGCGTACCAAAATATAATAAATAACCGCGCAAGACATGCATAGCGTTGAAACAAAGTTGCGAAATCAATTCCATCACGTCAGAAAATGAAGCTCCGCGGAGAACAAAGTTTGCCAAAATTCTTCCAACTTGCCGTACGGCTCCGAGAATACGCGCATACTTTTAGATCACTGGGTATGAAGCGGGAAAGATCCCACCGGTAATTTCCAGGCATAAGCGGCGAGCTAAGCAGTAGCGGACGGTATCTATTAGACGTATATCAATATAAGATCTTGTAGAAATCGCGAGCTAATGGCCATATCTTCTTCTCTTTCCCTCTCTTTCTCTCTCCCCCGACATGCAGCATAAGGCGGCTGAGCGCATCTCGGATCCTTCTTATAGCGTAAAGACAATGGACAAGAGTAGGGCGGGGAGGGGGATAGGATAGAGGGACCGGGATCCGGAAGAGATGATCGTGATGGAAGAGCATGTATACGCAAGTACGTGCCTTCTTCGTACGAGCGCTTAGAGAAGCGCGGGGTATTACAGTCCCGCCGTTATTATATCGCCCGCGTACACACAGGCACGCGTGTAATCATACGAATATGCGCATACGGGCGCAATTTATTATAATAAAGCGCGCGATGGAACGCCACGCCGCTTGCGCTCTTTTAAGCCGGCAACTTTGCACCGCGATGCCACACCTTTCTCATTGAGGAACGTTTCCAGCATCTCTCTTCTCTCTCGTTCTCTTTTCCTCTATAGTTGCACGGTTTTTACGCGGTATGCACTTTGTAGGCGGCGAATGTGCTTCCGGAATGTGTAAATGCCGTAGAATCTCGCCTTCTATGCCCTCCTATTCTTCTGGATCCTCAGATCTTTATTCTAATAATCGCTTTTCCGCTCTGCAGAACCATAACGACACGCCACTCTCCTATGCAAACGTAACCTCAAACTCCCGCAATGCTATCTCCCGTCCATCCCCGTCGACCTCACGCCCTCAAGTCAGGTCTCCACCAAACCCCTCCCAAGCCACCATCATTAATAGCAAACATAACAAACCTAATTTTACCTATTCTGCCGCACATCGGGATGCGCTTATGTTTCCTGATGGCAGACTTCCCGCTGATGATCAGAATTCGTCATCTCCCCCTTCCATCGAGTTTTCCGCAGATCCCGACTCTAACCCTAACTCCATCCCCAATTCGAATGAGACATTGCCCTTGCGCAATCCTCAAGAAGTTTATAATTACCTCTCTATAATTATGAATGAATTTAAAAATGTGATATCATTATATTATCCCTTATTTTCTCCACTCTCACCTAAGGGACCTTTTGTCCCACCGTTTTTGCCTTCTCTCCCGAATTTTTCAGCTAATCCATCGCCACACAATTTGAACGCTCATGGTAACCTTCGCGGGCAATAATTCCGGCCCAGCGTTTGCAGGTCCTACTAGCGTGCTACAATGGAATTGTAGAGGTATTTACAATAAACTCCCAGAATTTAGGGGCATAGCCCATACCTTTGATATCATTTGTCTACAGGAAACCCTGTTAGAGTCTCACAAGTACTTCAACATCAAAGGTTTCAATTGTATTAGATCAGATGCTGATACTATTGGCTCTAAAGGTGTCTGCACTCTTCTCAGAGATAATCTTCCTTTCTCCATTTGCGATCTCTCTGACCTTGCGCACGCCTCAGTGGAAATGATCGGAATTACAATACCCTTTCAAAACCGCGAACTATTTGTATGTAACTTGTACCGTCATACTGGACAAGATACTCCGGCCCTTTTCTTCGACAATTTATTTAAATTCGCCAACCAATACAAATACTCTCTTCTTGTCGGAGATTTTAATGCTCATCACCCCGATTGGAACGACCACAGAAATGACAGCGTCGGTGAACACATTGCCGAATCTGTAACTGACAACGACATGGTCATCCTTAATGATGGATCTCCTACTTTTTTCAACCTCTCATGCGGTATAGAATCTGTAACAGACTTAACCATCGCCTCTGCTGACTTGGCTACCATTAGCATCTACGATCATAAGAAGGATGGAGACTTAAGAAGCAGCGATCACCTCCCTATTACAACTCTCATCAATGGCACTCCGGACTCTAAAGTCAGATTTTCTCACAGACTCAGATTTAACAAGGACTCTCTCAACTTACTTTCCACCCTCTTAAGGAATACGAAGCAAAATATTGACGATATTAACACCAACGATGCTCTTACCGCATATGACCAACTCATTACTATAATCAAATCCTGTATAATGAAAGCCCTCAAGAAGGACAATATTTCTCCGTCTAGCCATCCTGTCAAAAATAAAAGACATCCAGCTCCGTGGTGGAATGAGGAATGTGAGGCTGCCATTAAGGCCCGCAAAATTGCCACAAAAACATTTAAAAGGCATTACTCCATGGAAAATCTTCTGGCATACAAGAGATCAATTGCAGTGGCCAAACGTGTTCTAAAGAAACAAAAGATACAAAGCTGGAAGAATCTCTGTGCGGAATTCGACGCTAAAACTCCTATTAATCGCGTGTGGAAATTTGTCAAAGCATTCAAAAACCGAAATCAAAACACACAATCCAACATCGATACAACCAGAGAAGAAAATCTAATCCATACGGCCATCGAGAAGCTATGCCCACCATCTTGTCCTCCCGAGGATCCTAGTTTGTTTGAATTGCTGAGAGAGGATTTATCAGGTGTGGAACGCATCCACTACTGGTTGGATGATCCCATATCCATGGATGAAATACACTCGGCTCTCAATTCAATGAAAAAGAAATCTTCTCCTGGCTTGGACCAGCTGGACTATGTCATTCTCACCACTCTTCCAGAATTTTTTTGGTGCAAATTACGTGAGATCTTTAACAATCTCTTTAAGAATGGCTTGTTCCCAGAAGATTGGCGAACTTCGCTTGTCATATTTATTCCAAAACCTGGTGGCAAGGGGGTTAGGCCCATCTCATTGATTTCCTGCGTTCTCAAGACCTTCGAGAAATGCCTGTACAATCGACTAAGGTGGCACCTGGAAAGTAATAGCCTATTATCAGATTCACAGCTGGGCTTTCGTAATGCCAAGTCATGTCTGGACAGTGTGATCGCCCTAACGAATAATATCAAGGCGGGCTTCCTTAAGGGAGCCTACACAGTTGCTGCGTTCCTTGATATCGACGGCGCCTTTGACAACGTCCTTCCGCATATGTTGATTGGCGATTTATTCAGAATTGGAGTCCCAGCACGTTTCCGCAAATTCATCTTAAATTTAATCGGTAACAGACTTGTTTTCTATACTCTAAACGGCATGAAAGTTGGCCCGCTTTTATGCAAGAAAAGGTACTCCTCAGGGCTCCATTTTGAGTCCTACTCTTTTCAACATTTATATCAAAGAAATAGTTAAATTAATCAATCCGGATTGCAGGATCCTCCTATACGCGGACGACGTAGTCATATACTCTACGAACAAAAACCTGGATGAAGCCATCCTCTCGATTAATGAATCAATCCAAAAAATTTCAGAATTCCTGCTCAGTAAGGGTCTCTCACTCTCATCCACCAAGTCGCAGTCTATGATATTCACACATAAGAAAAAACTTCCAATAATTATCCCAGACATTATTGTTATGGACTACCCAATCCAATACTGTGATGTGGTAAGGTTTCTGGGCATTTTATTGGATCCCAAATTATGTGGCAAACCTCATTTTTCTTATGTCATTAGTAAATGCAGAAAAGCTCTAAGCGTTATGACAGCTCTTGCTGGAGTCTGGTGGGGTGCTCACCCCCAACAACTTGACATGATCTACAAAGGATTAATTCGAAGCAACATGGACTATGGGTGCCAGGTCTACCAGCTACGCGGCAATCTCACCATTTTCCAAAAACTACAATGCATTCAAAATAAAGCCATCAGGACTGCATTGGGCTATAGACAATCTACTCCAATCAACGTAATGTTGGATGAAGCAAAGGAACCACCGTTACACCATAGATTTAAATTCCTTACTTCAAAACTCGTATTAAAAAATGTGGCTCAAGAATTTAGTCCCGTAACAATTAGTCTTGACGATCTACATCCTCTCACCAGAACACAACATAATTACGAAATTGCCATCAATTTTATACCATCTTACAAATACTTTCGATCCATACTAGGTAAATTAAGTATGATCTACCAATCTGTTACGTTACCAGTATTTAATCACAGTTTCCAATCGCTTGTCATAGACATTCATTTTGATTCATTCTACTTTGAACCTAACATCCAGAATGTCAATTCTATTTTCATAGAACAATCTAAAAAACTAAGGGAGAACGCTATATCCTTTTACACAGATGGTTCTAAAAGTGAATCCGGAAACGTTGGCGCTGGTATTTTCTCTCCAGATTTAAATCTGCAAATCATGCATAAACTGCCGACTGAAACCACGATCTTTTCCGCTGAGGCGTGGGCTATTCTTCAGGTGTTGATAACCATTGGTGAGGGAAATTTTCCTAGGGTGGTGATATTTTCCGATTCTAAAAGTGTTTTGGAAAATCTTTGTTCGAGTGCTGCCAAACAACAGAACTATATCATTCCCCGAATTAGAGAAAAGATTTACCAACTCTCTTCCAAGGGAGTTGATCTCCATCTTGCTACCTCATAGAAGTTAGCCGGACAATTTCGACTTACGACATTTTTTTTTTTACGAATCGATTGTTAGTCGTTTGTTATTGATTGTTAGACTAATTAGAACGTTTGTTAGTTAATAGTTTTTACGTAATCACGAAAATAATTTTTAGTGTTAATTTAGCCGGTAAATATAGAATTCTTTACAATTTTCGATTCAAACCGTGGTCAATCGATGCGGAATCGTTTGTTAGTTCCGAATATACTAAGTAAAACGTTTGTTAGATCACGGTTTCGCTAAAAAAAGCGAAAAACTGTATATCGTTTAGCTGCCGGAGAGTAGGGGTGAGACGTAAAATATGTGGTGGTTTTGGAACGCATTACGTAATAGTTTATCAACACGGGAAACGTGCTTAACCTATTTTCAATTTATTTATCAGATTTGTTTATGCCTAATACCTGGCTACATTTCACGTGCAAAAATATAGGTAAGTGTAAAATACACATTTAATTCTGAACTTAGTAAAAAGTATCCTTGCAATATGAAAGAGATATAGATTGCAAAAGTAGAGAGGTAACCTACTAAAGTTGTATTTGAACAATTACATCAAATTACAGATTTATGAAATATAGAAATAAACTTATATTGTATGTACAAGTAGATATAAGTAATTTTGTCATCGTACGGAAACTCGCAGTTTAAACTAACTATAAAATTGTTTGCAGATGCTTGATGTCATTGATGTCATTAAGAGGTAGAAAAGCAGTGGAATACTTCATGCACTTCCAAGTAAGTTAGAAAAGCATTAGCGAAGCTACTTAATCTTGTACAAATCATATTAAAGTACACATCAAAGAAATATAAATATATTTTATCATTGTGTAAGGGTTGGAATCTGTCTTGGGACAAACGCAAAAAGAGAAGCCATAAGATGTCAATAAAGCGTTTAATCGAAACGAAACAGAGCATCAAGAACCTCGTCGTAGAGCGAGAAGCGGTGGCAGTCGAGCTGCATCATCTATGACCGGAATTTTCGAAGATGGCAGTTCAGGCCAACACGCTGATTATTATACGGAAGTAAGTTTCATTTTCAAGTTACAAATTTGATTTTGGACGTTTCAGAACTTTTGTAATTTAATAACAGAAAGAGATAGTAGCAATAACTTGAAAAATATGTGTAACGCTAATTGACTATCGTGTTGTGAGGGCGTAATTTTCTTAACGTTGCCGCGCTATGAAAGGTTTAATTTACCGCATGATTTAATTTATCCGTATGATATTGCAGATCGAGGACTGCAAAAGTAAGAAAAGTTTATAAGAATTACATTTGTAATTTATAAGACGTAAACATAGAAGAGGATACAGAGGGTAATTCTGATTACATGGGTGAAACAAGTGACGATGAACACAGTGGGTGGTGGTAGCCAATCTGGAGCCAGTATGAAACCAGGCGATGATCTTGCTACAGATAGCACATTAAAACGGATTCTAGAGCAGGATTATGACCTAATGAGTAATAAGAACAAGGTAAGCTAGTAATTAAATTTTAGTTAATATACATATATATTACAGATATAAGCTATAAAGCGTTTGTGCCGGATACATTTTTCAACAACTAAAAACTATTCCTGCTGTTTGCATTTTATTTACTTTTCATATTTAAATTAAAATTATACAAGGATTGTAATTTATGTTAAAAACTAATCTTTCACTGAAAACAAATATCATACAAATATATCACTGATATTTATTTCAGCTTATACTTCCGGCGCAACCTACTGTGATAAATATTCCAGAATCTCTGGCACAGCATTTCACTACGACGCAGTTTACGAATATCCCAGAGAAACCTTAACTCTCATATCGCAGTTTATGAATATCTCAGAGAAACTCTCTGATTGTGTCGATTAATTATCGAACGGAAAAAGGAAAATACAATAGCAATGTTTTTTTTACGTAACAGGATAAGCTGTGATTATATAAAAAAAGAAAGAAAAAAATATCGGAAAACAGAACCGAGCAGGAGCAGGACGCAACAGGATATCTGTATTTCTAGAAAGTCTGATTTTGTAAATTATTCTACGAGGAAAACACTTGTGTATTATATATATATATATATATATATATATATATATATATATATATATATATGTATATGCGGATATGCGATATACAATTTGATATGATATATGATCTATGACGTTTGTTTATTACTATGTAAAGTGACAGACTTCGAAATTAAACATTAATTACTGTTAATCGTGGCGTTTTGAATTTACTCTTTCTTTTCTTTTACCTAAAGAGGATCATGAGAAAGTGAGAAAATTCCAAACGCTGCGAGAGTGCAGACACAATGGACATCCGAATTTTACAAAACGTGAAAAAACATTCGTATTTTCTCATCTCTAAACTCCTCAGACCGTGTTAATATTTAAACAAAATAATTTACACGTCACTCACAGAGCTAGCCCGATAAAAAAATAAATTAACATTCGTTGAAACAACATTATACATTTATGTCTAACAACAATTTTTTGTGCTTGCACTCGCGAATCTCTTGCCGACGTGATACTCGATTTTCTCACACAGAATTTCTTGCTATAAGACACAAAGGGGAGTTTACTTCTCGCGGAAAATACTCGGCATGCTGGGCGATTCAGTTTTCTGTTGAAAAGATCTTGTTCATCTTCTGGCGCATATCCTTGGCAGACATTCACCGTCGTCATCGATAGGGAAAGCCCGGAGCTCGTCGAGTGTCCTGGAATGAAGATAATTTTTTTACAAACGTTTAAACATTTTTCGTTATCGAGAAAATATGTACAGGATACATAATGTTTCAAATTGCAACACTTCAAATTGCAACAATTAAGAAAGTAAGCTGAAGATATATAATTATCGCGAGACTCAAAAAGCAAATTAGGAATTATTGGTGGCGAAATAAATGTTACTTATTCGGTCAAATTAGGAATGTTCTACCGAAGTAAAAAAAGCGATGTAGAACAAATTTATTTCACGTCCGAATTTTGTACATAAATTATTTGAACTAAATTCGCGTGTTAAGTGGTTCATCTGTTCGAATATTATTGACGCTGTTTCTTTTTTTAACAGGTTTATTAACTTGTGGTCAAGAAAAATGTCGAAATTTTTTAAGGTTTAATCTATACAATAGGTGTAGTAATCCTTAAGTCCTAAGAAATTAATCAATCATAGATAATTATTTTCCTCACATTCGATTGTGATTGATCAATTTCTCACAGCAGATCTTAATGGAATACTTAATAAAGTTGTAGGGTAGTATTTCATTGTCGGATCTTTTATATTTAAGACCGGCTGGAGTATATTCTTAAGAGAGAGAGATGTTATAAACTAATCACTCGATTGTTAGATATAACAGAGCCGTATTATCAACCTTAAGCCATTGTCTTGAAATAAGAACCGACTATGTATACTAGCCTTAATTTTACTCATTAATTTTTCCTTTGGAATAACGATTACTTGTTCGTTGCTTAGCAAGGAAGGAAGATTTTACAGAAAAATATATTGCTCTTTTTCTTACCTATATAACAGGAGATGAGGTAATATGCGAAATCGAAATATATACGCAAGCCGTCCGCGACTTCTCTGCATATATTTACTTCGTTTACTGTTTTCTCTATGGTATTATTCACTTTACTCCGTTGAGGTTTCTCTGTTCGTAATATTATCGGTTCGGAATATTCGTAAACTGCGTCGTAGTAAAATGCTATGCCAAAGATTCCGGAATATTTATCACAGTAGGTTGCGCCGGAAGTACAAGCTGAAATAAATATCAGTGATATATTTGTATACCTACTATTTGTTTTCAGGGAAAGATTAGTTTTTAATATAAATTACAATTAATGCGAATCAATGAGAATGACACCGGCAGCTTTTCCGCCTCTCTGTATATGAACTGGACGACAAATCTGACAAATAAATTGAAAATAGGTTAAGCACGTTTGTTGATAAATTATTACGTAATGCGTTCCGAAACCACCACATATTCTACGTCTCACCCCCATTCTCCGGCAGCTAAACGATATACAGTTTTTCGCTTTTTTTAGCGAAACCGTGATCTAACAAACGTTTTACTTAGTATATTCGGAACTAACAAACGATTCCGCATCGATTGACCACGGTTTAAATCGAAAATTGTAAAGAATTCTATATTTACCGGCTAAATTAACACTAAAAATTATTTTCGTGATTACGTAAAAACTATTAACTAACAAACGTTCTAATTAGTCTAACAATCAATAACAAACGACTAACAATCGATTCAAAAAAAAAAAAATGTCGTAAGTCGAAATTGTCCGGCTAACTTCTATGAGGTCATCTTGCTTGGATCCCGTCGCACCGAGGTATCATGGGTAATGAACAAGCAGACAAAATCGCTAAAGAGGCTGCCAGGAAGGGCTATGTCCCCGATTTTAAAATTCCCCATTGTGACTTTTATTCGGTCGTTAAAGAATCTCTTCGGAATCATTTTAAAGAATATTTGCGTTGCTGCGGCTCATATAAAGGCATTCCTTTTTATAATAACTTCCACTCAAGTAAAGATCGCCCTTGGTTTTATAAAAAACCCTTTAAAAGAAAAGAAATTGTTCTTATCAATAGGCTGCGCAGTGGACATTATAACTTAAATTACAGCTTAGCCAGGAAAAATATTATCGATTCTGGGGCCTGTCCTTGTGGCTACCCCAGCCAAAGACATTAACCATGTGATTTTTTACTGTAACCTTTTTACTAACAAAGCTTCCTACCTAATCAAATATTTGAACAAAATTTCTCCTCAGCCTCCTAAAGACATACTTCCTTTTTTAAACGCCCCTACATGTCAATTTGTCCGCCTCCTTCTCGCGGCGTGCAAATCTATGAATCTGCAACCCTAATCCAAAATCCCCTACTAAGCGTGGGGTTCGTCAAAGCTATATAGAAACATTCCGCGGTGTTCTGCGCTGGCGCCGAAGCCCGCGGATCTTTTGTTCACGTTTCCAACCTTGCTACGGCGCCATTCGTGGCCTAAGACATTGACAATACACGCCATCTACGGCTATTCGACAAGAGGTTCGTCCTGGCCGTTTTCGGAGCAGCACTGCTTGAAGGCCATTAAATATCATGGTAGAAAGAAAACAAGGTATGCTGTTGCGCATCCTTTCTAATAACCAATGAGTGCGTTGGGCCAAGCTGGAGACATATTGGTTTATTGGCCAATAGAATTAGGCCCGCGGTTTTTTAAATGAGAATTAAGTTCTTTTTCTGTTCTGCATATAATACATTTTTATTTCATGTAATAATTGATTTTAAGTAAAAAATGTTAAAATTATATATAAAGAAATATTAAAATAAATGTAAAATAAGCATGAATTGAACAATATAATAGATGTATGAGGAAAAAGTAAATAATTTTCTGAAGTTTTAAAAATATTGTCGATATAAGATGGGTTTATTTAAATACAGCAATTTCAATAAATGTAATAAATATTTTATTTTAATAACACGAGAAGTTGTGTTCAATACGTTTATTATTGAATAGTATACAAGAAATTGATATGTAAAAATGAACATATGTGGCACGCTGATATTACAGAAACGTTGGCGCTTTCTTTTTCATTAAAAAGACAACATCAGATAAAATTCCTTCTTTTAACTCCATGCGAGATGCCCAGTTCCTAAGTGTGGATAATCCTGGTAACGGGTAGTGATTTTCTTTTAAAAAACAATATGCTTTTGGGCTCAAGCTTCTTAACATTATTGCAGCAGATATGTCTTCAAGACCCCACTTTACTCTTTTTTTTCTTTCATTACTCATTAAAACGTCAATTTGCTTCGGAGTGAATATCCTTTTGAGCACATTATGGACATTTTCTTTTATTACACGTTTCGTAACTCTTGTCTTTTCTCTTTGCAATCGTTTTACTTGTTTCTTAAGCAAATCGTTTACCTTGTTTGTTTGGCTTAGTCTTTTCATCAAATCTTGAATAATTTTATCTCGTAATCTGAAAAATATTATCTATTAATTTGAAAAATATTTGCAATATGCAATAAAATATTTTTATGTCTAAAAATTACTTGATGTTTACTATTATATATATATATATATATATATATATATACACACATCCTAGTAAACATCAAGTAATTTTTAGACATGAAAATATTTATATACATATATATATATTTGAGCTGATGCTTTATAATCATACAGACAATTAATTTTGTTTACCTTAAGTGCTCAGACATAACAGTCTGTGAATTACTTTGTGTGTTTACCATTGTATCATCACTTGTACTGCTGAAAGTAAAAAATATTTAAGAAATAAAAATATAAAACAACATGCAATAATTTCTTGTACAGCAATGAAGTCGTTAATACGCATGAAATCAATAAAATTATACCTAGCATTTTCTTTTGAAGATTGCATAAAACGTGTTTCTGCTTTATTTTCCATTGAAGTGTCGATCAAATTGGTCTCGGACTCACTAAAACTGTTTTTGCTGTTAAAAAAAGATATTGTAAATAGAATTTATTGCAATCTTCACATATCATAATAAGAAAATATTTTATATAATACAATAATACACACCTGCTGTTTTCACTAACATTTATTATGTTGTGTTCATTTTGCACTTCCTTTAGCACCTCTCTTTCCTTCAATAGTGGCAAATTTTCTGTTGGAATTGCATGATCATGAAGTCTTCGTAATTTCTTAGGCGAGTAATTTTCGCAGTTTGCTAAATACGCTGGCTTTATTTGGTTTGTAACAGCTTGGTGTAAAGTGGACAGAGCATATGCGAGCTACAAAAATTAATTTCAATAAAGTATTAAAAATATATGCCTCAATTATAATTTATATAGATTCAAAATAACGTACCGTTTTTTAGGTTAACTTTATTTTTGTTAGCAGCTTGCATCCATTTTAACGCAGTTTCTTCATCCTTTGGATAAGAAAAAAATTGAATATTTTTCTCTTTTGCATTCTCGCTTCTATTTTTGCATCCACTTACACTACACATAGGCATTTTAAAAAAGACAAATTAAGCCGAACACGTTCACTTCTGACGTATGTATATACATAAAGTATATCTATATATATTCAATATGGCGCTCGCTTGGCCGTCGCCATGTCTGCGCAGAACATGCTCAATTTCGACCCCTCTAACGAGCATACCTTGTTTTCTTTCTACCATGATTAAATATAAGAAGAAGAAGAAGGTGACTTTATGGCGGAGCGTGCGGATGTGTATTGTCTATATAGATTGTGTAGCAATTTCGTTCTTCGTTCCCATTTGTTGTGTGCCGGTAGGTTTGTGATATAATAAAGTTCTAAAGTTCAAAAGTTTAATTCTCACATCATTATTGCCCTCCCGCAAAGACTTCCTATATAACTATTAAATTTCTTACAGCAACGTATATACCGTCGAATGCACATGGTGAGCGGAATCAAACGACGACTCGCCGACCCACGTTCCACGCCGACCGGTCGCGACCGTTCAGTACATATTTAGATAAGAAGAGTAAGTAATATTAATTTATCTTCCATTCTAATGGTGCGTGTCCACCTGCGAGTAAGAACTCTCGAGAGCAAAAAGGGAGAAAGAGAGAGAGACTCTCGAGAGTCTCTCTCTCTCTCTCTCTCTCTCTCTCTCTCTCTTTTTGCTCTCGAGTTTTTACTCGCAGGTGGAGATGCACCATAATATACAAACATCCTGCCTTAAATGCTCTATAAATATTCTATTCGTCCTGAGATCTGTCCTCTTAAATATACCCTAAAATATTTACAGTTACACACACACACACGCACGCACGCACGCACGCGGCACGCACACACGCGACACACACACACACACACACACACACGCATGTTATACCTGTAAATCGCTCTTATTCTAGCAAATTGATACATATTTCATAAGTATCTATAGAGCATTTGCAGTAGGATGTAATTATATACATACATGTATATATATATATATATATATATATATATATATATATCATTACTATTATATAAAACGCGACTGTTTGTCTGTCCGTCCGTCCGTCCGTCCGTCTGTCCGCGAACTACTCATTCGTTAGTGGACCGAATTTTTACCACGAGTACATGAAATAGGGGTAGAATTTCCCGGGGAGTGCCATAAAGTATATAGTTTTTCGTTACCGATTTTCTGGAAAGCGATTTTTCTAATTTTTTCAATTTTTCGGGAAATAATTGACCGAATCTCAAAGAATTGTATATGAAACGGGGGTAGAATTTTCCGGAGAGTGCTATAAACTGTATCGTTTTTCGTTACCGATCTTTTTGGGAACCGGTATCTTTTTGAAGATTGGTTACGAAATTTTCCAGAGAGGGAGGGAGAGAGAGAGAGAGAGAGAGAGAGAGAGAGAGAGAGAGAGAGAGAGAGAGGAGGAGAGAGAGAGAGAGAGAGAGAGAGAGAGAGAGGGGGGGAGAGAGATTGATTGATTGATTGATTCTTTATTTCGCCATAGTCAAGACTTTAGGCGATAATGAATAATACAAGAAAATATGTAATAGGCAAGAGCAAAATACAAAAGACAAAATTAGAATAAGTAAGAACTAAGAGAAAAGACACGGTGTGATAACTGTAATAAAGCGGTGAGCAGAAGTGGAAACGATGAAGATAATGATGTGTAAAAAGCGAAAAATAATAATAAATCATTTACACCCGGCCACCGCTTCATCATTATAAAACCAAATAAACAAATGAAACGTGCCTGAATGTACATAATTGATGTGATGGCAATACATCACACAACTAAATTTCGTTGAATAGGTATAAGTTGTGTGAAATGTTGTGTGAAGTATTGCTGAGATTAGTGAGTCAACGGAGTTCGGTCGTTGAGCTCTCTCAAACTGAATAAGAACTGAAAACGGAATTATGACATCGCCACTTAGCACTAGTGTAGATTTTGACGCAGCAACAATTTATGTACAAAGACCAGAACACACTTAGCATACGTGACGCAACATGATCACGCACTCACGCCACGTCTTACCCAACGGTAAGGCCCCCTGCAGAACCTCAGACGGAACCAAGTTCAAGTGAAAAAAGGTAGTCATAGAGCTTTTGCTTGAATTCATTGATGGACGACGACAACACTACTTCAACAGGTAGCGAATTCCATAAGTAAATGCCCGCAAGGTGGAAGGACCTGTGATAAGTCTCAGTTCTATGGATAGGAATTTGGAAGGTGTGCGGAAGCGCCAGACGTGAAGATCGCCTCATCGAGAGATCGGCCTTGACAAAGATCTCAGAGAGATAGCTAGGAGACATACCATTAGATATTTTGAACATCTCAATACCGAGGAAGTATAGACGTCTATTGCTCACAGTCAGCCACCCGAGTCGATGACGATAAGGAGTAATATGTTCATCCCTTCTCAAACTGAAGATAAACCGAATCGCACAATTGATAAGCCTTTGCAGTTTGGTATTAAGCTCGTCTGTGACGTCGTTGTAAACGAGAGAACAGTAATCCAGCAAAGGCCAAATCAAAGCAGACACAAGTTTTACGCGCAACTGGAATGATAAAGAGTTTTTGTGATACTTGAGCTTGTGCAGCGTGAAGTGTACCCTCCTGGAAATATGGGCGACGTGGCCGTCCCAAGATAGGTCAGAGCTCATGATGACACCTAGATTCCGCGCCTGGGTGACAAACGGAATAGAGGTACCACCAACGGAGATGAGAGGTAATTCATTAAAATTAATTTGGTCAACGTAACGCTTGCTGCCGAGTATTAGAACCTTGGATTTTTTAAGATTGAGAGATAATCCATTTGTGGCCGCATATTCTGATATAACCCCAACATCGTGAGCCACTAACTGCAAGGCAACATTCAACTGACTAGAGAGACACCTACGGTAAATTTGCGTGTCGTCAGCAAAAATCAAGCGTTGAGTGAACCTTAGGAAAGCACCAATGTCGTTGATAAATAGGGAAAAGAGGAGCGGACCCAATACCGATCCCTGAGGAACACCTGAGGTAACAGGTAGCCAATCGGAGAATACGTCCGCCAGATCGGCAACCGCTTGGGAGCGACCAGTGAGGTATGAAAAAATTAGTTTTAGGGCGAGATCTGAAAACCCTAGTTGCCTCAGTTTGGCTAGAAGTAGAGGATGTGAGACGGTGTCGAAGGCTTTACTAAAGTCGAAGAGGACGAGGATCAATACCTCGCCCGCATCAACGCCGCTCTTGATATCGTGGAATAATCTTAGGAGAGCGGACTGGGTGGAGTAACCCTTACGATAGCCCGATTGACGGTCGTCGAGAATATGGTGCTTGTTGACAAAGTCAACGATTTGGCGGTGCAAGATTTTTTCGAACAGCTTCGAGAGTTCACACAAGTTAGCAATGGGTCTCGTTTCGGACGGAGAGGAAGGAGATTTGACCTTGGAGAGAGGGCGCACGATAGCGCGTTTCCAAAGTGATGGAAAATAGCCCAGATTGAGGCAGCAGTTGAAAAAGGTGGTCAGGAGGTTACCAATATGAGGCAAGGCCAGAGCTATAGCAAACAGAGGCAATCGATCGTAACCCGAGGCAAAAGAAACAGAAGATGATGAAACCATTAGGGAGGATAGGTCGTCATAAGATATTTCGGTAAAACTAAACTGTGGTTCGACGGGCACAATGGATAGAATGATATTGGAGAATTGAGATTGAGTGCAAGAAGGAAAACGATTGGAGACAGAGGAATAATGAGCATTCAAGAGATCACGTGAAAAGAAGTTGAGAGGTGAGGAAAGAGGCGATTCAACTAAACCAAGATTGGCCAGTTGCCGCCATATCTTGGACGGATCAGAGACTGAACTCAATCTATTCATGTGAAACCGCTCTCTTGCACCTCGCAAATCAAGTGTAAGTTGATTCCTAAAGAGCCTGTAAATATGGAAATCGAGAATGTTGCCAGATCTACGTGCCGCATTGAAGAGGCGGTTACGATGCCGAATTCCGCGTATAAGGTCAACTGTAAGCTAAGGCGCCGACGGACGAGTCACACGAAAAGAATGAATAGGAGCATGTAGATCCAAGCTGGCGGTGATATCATTAGTAACGGTGCTCAGGATGTCGTCAATCTCCGACTCGCCCGGGCTCGTCAGGCCAAAATCGCGCGGGAAGGATGAGAGGAGCTTGGAGGTAAGAGTCTCAACGAACTCTTGATTATCAAATCCCTTATAGCAACGACGGACCAAAGTACGATCCGTGAAGGACGGAGCCTTGACAGAATAGGTAAGCTCGATGAGATCATGGCCGTTGATGAAGGGGGCATCCGACTTACGGTAAGATAAAACTTTATCGAGGTTGTCGACTATAAAAACGTCCAACCAAGAGTCTGAGGAGCTGGTATGAAAAGTCGGTTGCGACTCGACGATATTGAGCGACAACTGCGAAACAATGCTCCTAAGATGATTAGCCTCATATGAAGAAGCGAGGAGGTTACAATTTAGGTCGCCAGTAATAATAATGTTCTTGTAACTAGGAGTGAATACGGAAAGTGCATCGATGTAATTACTAAGGTTTTTGCCTTTCGGTCTGCGATACATAGTAGTGAATAAGAGAGGCTCGCGTGTGCCGTAACGGATGTCGAGAATGAGATATTCAGGTGCATTCGAGAAAGCAGAAGGTGACGACGCAAGAACGCGCGCACGCAATGATTCATGCACATAACAGGCCACACCGCCACCCTCCCTGCCCTCCCTGTCAACACGCAACAAATAATAGCCAGAGATACGCACTAGATCGTCAGAAATGTGTGAGTGAAGCCAAGTCTCGGAAATTGAGATAATGTGAAAAAAGTTGAATGATAAAAAGGCCTGTATTGACTCAAGATGAGCAGGAAGGGAGCTAGCGTTAAAGTGGGCAATCGCGAGACGGTCATGCGAAGCAGACGAAACATGGCCAGCGTCAACCGCGGGTCACTGGAGCCCCGCCAGATCAGCCTCGGTGGTGATCAAAATCGGAGATTGACCGCGGTCTCTACGGACAAAGATCCGGCCGTCCCTGCACCATACGTGCTTAAAAGATAACTGTTTAGCCCTCATTCGAGTCCTGCGCAACAAGTTATAAATATCCGCGGGAAGCAGCTCGTTAATGTAAATGTGCCCGGGGACTTCCTTCGAGAGGACATCGCTGACAGTCAAGCGACGCCTGCGGCGCACAGTCCCGAGAACGAAGTCACGAATCTCACGCGACTTAAGCACCACAATAATTGACCGCGGTTTAACGGTGGTGACCGCACGATCGGAGGCGGAAACAGTGCCAGGCGCCGCCTCACGCGTCGCAGACGCATTGCCAACCCCCACGTCCCGAGTCTCAAGAACGTCGGACGCAAGCTGTGGTATACCCAGCGCGCGAAAAACGCTGGTAACGAGCAGTTCAGATGAGTCGGTAAAAGAACCAGGTATCCCAGAAATAATAATATCCGACGTTCGCGAGCCTCGAGACGCGGAAGGCTGCAAAACAGGATGAGGACAACTCGAGTCACTCTTCAAATCGCGCACCTCACGTTCAAGAGCAGCACACTGCTGCTCTAGCTCGGTAATGCGCTGACTATTGCGATCGACACCCTCCGCAATCACACCCAGTTGATTAAGTTTGTCGTTAATTACATTGCTCGTATGCCGCTGGTCCTCGATAAAAGCCGAGAATCGAGCCTCAGATGCCGAAAATCGTGAATCCGACGTCTCGATGAAAGCAGAGAATCGTGCTTCCGATGCCCTCAACTGCTCAATCAATTGGCGCAATAGCGTATTGGTTGTAACGTCAGTCTGGCTGGTCGTGTTGGCAAAGTCAAACTGCTCGGTGCATTCAACTCCCGGTGTAAGGTGAGGAACCGGAGAAGCCGCAGACGACACGCAAGGCAGAACGTTTGCAGCGTCCACGCTCGGCACCGGAGGCTGCGAAGCAGCCAGCTCCTTACAGCAATGGTCCGCGTATCTTGTTACGGAAAATGGCTTGACGCAACCAGGATGGAAAGTTTTCCCGCACTTACATTCAACAGCCTCGGTCACAATCGACTTCTTGCACCTGGTACACTTGATGTCTGTACGCTGCATAATTGGATTGATGACAGCAGCGCGGAGGAGAACCAATGCAAAGCGGCTGTTCGGTGGGTACAGAAGGTAGTGCCACTCAGAGCCCAAGGGTGTCGCCACATGCACAAGCAGGCAACGATGGGCACACGCGCAAGCAGCAGCCAATCAGCAGTCACCGGTACGTGCACGGAGATAGCATCAAATAAAGAAACGGCAAGCGACCGGAAGTATAGAACAGGTCAGATCGGCAAGGCAGGCGCATGCGCAGCAGCAGTCAACGCCTATCACGGAAGATTCCAAGAATTCACAGATTTCCGAGAATAAGGTTAGGATGAGCAATATTGCTTGTCAACGAGATGATCAGAAATAGGCAGCAAGTACCAAGAAAATGATTATAGATCGTGACAAGCAATCAAAGACTTGCTTACACCTGCAACAGAATAGCCCGAAGGCAGCTTAAAGCAGCAACGATTATCACTCAAAGAAGGAGCAAAAATACAGTGAACTGGCGATACTCACACAGAGGGAGAGAGAGGGAGAGAGGGAGAGAGAGGGGGAGAGAGAGAGAGAGAGAGAGAGAGAGAGAGAGAGAGAGAGAGAGAGAGAGAGAGAGAGAGAGAGAGAGAGAGAGAGAGAGAGAGAGAGAGAGAGAGAGAGAGAGAGAGAGAGAGAGAGAGAGAGAGAGAGAGAGAGAGAGAGAGAGAGAGAGAGAGAGAGAGAGACTATTTTGCGTGTCTTATTACATATGTTCTCCGGGGCGAAGCCCGGGTAAGCAGCTAGTATATATATATGAGTTAATGTGTATCGTGGGGAAGTTCTTAGAACGCAGGGTATATGTATATAAAAGAATGGGTATTCGCAGTTCGTAAGTTTTATTCATTCGTAAGTTTATGTGCTCATTTTTTACAGAAGCGGTAGCTATAGAATTTCCAACAATTAATGAAACCACATTTGGTAGGAAAGCGGGACCATGGTTGGCCCAGGCCACCTTTCGTATAAAAAAATAAGTATTATTCAATACATTTTAATGTTATACAAGATTTTTATAGCAAATTTGTCTAAAACACGTACCTGAGTCAAAGATTTATATATAATAAGAAGTCATTAGATTTTAACATTTATAATACTTATTAATGTTCACATGAATATTGAAATAATTTTAACATTGACAGACATAACAGCAAAAAGGAAAAAGCTGCAGATGACATTTCAGAAATATCTGGTGAAGATGAAGACGACTCATCTGTAAACGAAAATATTGGTGCCCATGATGACGGCTCATCTGATGCAAACGAAAATAGCGACCGAGGTTAAAAAACTCATTTATCTTACTATTATAATATTATGTACTGGATGTGCAATTTTATTATTTTTATATTATTTAAACTTAATACACCATCCCAAGGAGAACAGAAAAACATTATATGTCGACCAAATTGATGTTACTTTATTTATTTTTTTAATTTTTAAAATCAATTTTATTAATTTGATTTTCTGTTTTCCTTGGAATGTATTGTTTTTGGAATCTCGATTATTTCATATTTGAGGGGAATCTTTTTTGAATGAAATATTAACGGTGATGAGAAAAGGCGGTTTAAAATGTATTTAGAGCTGTAATATCAGGCACTGTGAGCTTATCACGGAAACTATAGATAATAGATAAACAGTAATGAGATAACTGCTGACACGAAAAAAGAGAAAACTGAAATTGCAAATTGAACATTGTGAACAGATGTGTACAGAATGTTGATCTGGACGAATGGTTGTTCATGCTCGCTGGTTTCAACCTTCGACCAATATACGTAATTTTCGTTTGTAGCGACACCGAGTACATGGCTTAAGTTTGCAAATTCTAAGTATATTTTCGAGTCAAGATATTTCGCGAATCTCCATTTTCGTAGAGGGTTCCATCGTCAGCTGAATATCGAGAGACAGATTTCGCATTTTTATAAAATGTAATGTAAATGTATATGCGCTATCATACTCGCGAGTTTAGCTTATCATGGGCTTTGCAAGTTCTCTTCTCGTCTTACGAAATGTAATTCATTTCGCGTATACAACTCTACGATTCTGGAAAATTTACACATTTTTGATTGCGTATGCCATAAATATGACTCGTCAATATAACATGAAAAAATTAATATTTAGGTAAACGTAACACGATCTTTTTTGTGTCACTGTTAATGCAAAGATACTGTAATGAATTAAGCTAATGTGCGATCTTGTTGATCAAATAATCTGTCGCCCACTGCATATTAATTTGATCGATCGGAATCGCATACGATTGCGTCATAGTCTAATATTACGGTCCCCTTTCATTTTATTATCTACTTAATATACAAACGTAAATGGGTTCAATGTAATAACCATTGTTTCGCCAAACAATCTAATCCGCGAAATGTTCCCATTTACAAAGTACGAAAAATCTGCTCTTATTCTATTAGCTTCTCCTGTTTTGCTTACGGCTATTCTTTGAAAATTCTTTTGGCAATATTACATAGACTAAGAAGAAAATACTTTGTCTTACTGCGTTGTAATTGGAAACGTCGATAGATCCATTTTATGGAGTCTATTTTGCGAAATGTATTTTATTTAGCTTTTGAAAGAGTCAATAAGCTAATAAGTTGCTAATAAGCAAGCGTTCAAATTTTTTGATTTTATAAAAATTTTACAAACTATTCTATTCCAATCAAAAATTATTTCCAACCAAAAATTCTTACTGATCTTTAAATGTGATCGATGCACGATGTTCGTACATTTCACCCATACAAAAACTTGTAAACGAAAACTCGTCCATTAATATTAATATTAAAAATCGATTGCCTATATTCTAAATTACAGACTTGTATCCTTTTCTGAAAAAACTGCTGGAAAATAAGTTAATGAGTATGTTCGTGGCGCGTTTTACAGTTGCAAGTTGCCAAAGTAAACATTTTTTACTTTGGTATATTTTACCACGTCTTCACGTCTGTGCTCCATGAGGTATATCCAAGTGCGGTTCCCACAACTAATCTTGGATATAACAAGGAGTGCTCTTGATATGAAAGTAAGCGAGTGTAATTCGTGCGACGTAGAAATACCTACGGAAGATTTCGGAAGTAATTGTTAATATATCCGGGTATATGCAAGAATTGCGGAGAATTTTTTTTAAGCACAAATAAAAATTGATCATATGGTCCATTAGACGGGCATAGCAATATCTTAGTGCAAAAATAATATTTCTTGTGATTTTTAAATACATTTTCTGATTCTTCGAAATATACGCGTTGTATTACTTTCGGTCTTAACGCAGCTCTTAAATTGAATCAATTGGATCTTTCTCCTCCTCCCTCCCTCCCCTCCTTCTCCTCCTCCTTCTCCTTCTCCCTCCCCTCCTCTTTCTTCTCCTCCTCCTCCCTCCTTCCCTTCCCTCTTCCTCTTTCTCCACCCTCCCCTCCTCCTCTTCCTCCTCCTACTCCTCCTTGACAATCACTTGACAATCAATTTAATGTGTGATATTACTTTTCTGATTCAATTTAAGAGCTGTGTTGAGACTGATAGTAACCGCGTCAGTTCAAAGAATTAGGAAATATATTTAAAAATCACACATGAAACATTATTTCAGCATAAAGGTCTTGCTATGACCATCTATGGACCTTGCTCAATTTTAAATTGCGTTAGTCAAACAGCGGTCTTGTCAATGTCTTAAACTACAAGTTAAATTTTTTTTCTTTCTTATATGTACTTTATTTTGAACTGCAAATGTTTATTTTGTTATACATTATATATACAATGTGTACAATATGTACAAAAAATAATATTTAGTAATAAAAAATCAAATATAACAAATTTTTAAAATTATTAAAAAATCCTTTCAATGTAAACGTTTCCCAAATATTAAAAAAACATTTTTTTAAATGTTAAAACAAACGTTTATTAAACGTTAAAATAATATTTTTCTAAACGTTAAAATAATATTTTTCTAAACGTTAAAATAATATTTTTTAAACGTTAAAATAATATTATTTTAAACGTTAAAAAAAATGTTTTTTTAATGAAAAAAAGGGAACTTATCCCATTATTTTTAACGTTTTTAAAAATGTTTGAAAAACGTTTTTTAAATGTTTCTTAAAAACATTTTTTAAATATTATTTTGCTGATTGGGTTGTAGACCGAGACTTACGCGCGTTACTTCTTGTTAGATGTTATCTCGTGTGAAGCTTGAATCCCAACTCTCTTCGCCGTAAATATTATTATTCGAGGAAAAAACATCGTCTACGGTCTAATAAATTAGCCCGTAAAGGGTTTTGGAAAAGAGTCGAAGCGAGGGAAAAAGGGGAAAGAATACTTATTAGCATCAATTGCGTTTAGAATTTGACGATCAATTTAATTTGTGATATTATTATTCTATTATTCAATTGTAGGAAAAATACAAAGAGGATTTGAGAGAAGATATTCTATTTAAGAAGAAAAGCAAAATAGAGCGGTATTACTGAAAATAGATTAGAGAAAAGCATTAAAAAAACATTGTAAAAGCCAAAAAATGAAAGTGAGCCAAAAATGGTAGGTCAGCGGAGAGTACATCCGCGCGATGCGCGGGCAAATAAAATATATATCTTCAAATAAATATATCTATATATTATATATATATATATATATATATATATATATATATATATATATATATATTATATATATACATACATATTGTTTGCCACACGTTTGTTCGCGGATTCCACGCTCGTAATCGCTCCGGGTGCCTCAATTCTCCTCCGCTTTATGCTCTAATGCCCGTTCTAATAGACTGGAGGATGATCCTACTCGCGGCTCATCCTAGTGAGTAGTGTAGACGGCTAAAAATCATGAATAATCAATGATTTTTATCCGTCTACTCACTAAGATGAGCCGCAAGTAGGATCATCCTCCAGTCTAGAACGAGCATAAAAGCCGTATATCATACGTTTTTTTTTGCAACCACGTTCACGCGATCCTGCGTCGATGCCCGTACAGCCATCCTTAAGGTGATCCTAAAGCCGTGATTCTAGCCGGTTTTTTTCGGTTTTTTTCTTAGCACTAATTTTTTAATTGGCTTTATAGAAATGCAAAATTCTTGTCTAGAATTAAAGTACGCATCAAAATCTAGGTCATGGTGGTCGAATTTATATGTGGTGATCGTCACGTATAACAAAAAATATTAATTTTTTTTCGTTTTCGATATAAATTCGACCACTATGACCTAGATTTTGATGTGTACTTTAATTCTAGACAAGAATTTTGCATTTCTATAAAGCCAATTAAAAGATTAGTGCTAAGAAAAAAACCGAAAAAAACCGGCTAGGATCACGGCTTTAGGATCACCTTAAGGGGATCCTAAAGTGAAGGCTGAACTTCCTCGACGTCGGTAATGTCAACATTTCTAATTCTGTTTTCTTGTCATATATCTATATCTGTCCTTGTCTATAACGAGAGGCATCTGTCTTTGTTCGATTACTGCGCCATCTCTCGCCACACGCAATATTGCTTATCCTGTCAACCTGAATGTGCTTTTGCACATATAAAAGTTATATAAAGTAATCTTGTTTTCTAGGTTTTCAATCTTAGATCTAATTGCACGATATTGTTCTTAAATGTTGTCCCTAGGTCATGCCGGTCTAATTTTGTGGATATTTATCGTGGAATTTTTGTACAAAGCAAATATTGTCGTCACGTATACCAAAAATTAACAAAAATATTAATTTTTTTTCGTTTTCGATATAAATTTGACCACCATGACCTAGATTTTGATGCGTACTTTAATTCTAGACAAGAATTTTACATTTCTATAAAGTCAATTAAAAGATTAGTGCTAAGAAAAAAAGCCGGTATTACAGACGGCTTTAGGATCCCCTTAAGGAGGTTCGATGGCTTCATCGGGGGGAGTAGTGGGACGCGGGGGTTCTGGAAACAGCGCACTAGCGTTTGAAGTAGTGGGAATGAAGGGGATTGCTCTAATTGGTCGCCGCGTGTATAATGCGTGCTGCTGTTCACGTCGTTCACGACCATGACAGTCTATGCAGACGAAAAATCAAGCAATTTATGCTTTAATAATTAATTTTTTTACGAAATGTGCGGTAACCTTCCCCTTTCTTTCGCTCATTTATTTGTAAATTATTAAGTTACATGTGCAAATTTCTTTTTCTTTATCATTTGCATTTTTTCTTGCACTTATTTCATTCTGAAGGTATATGCAATATGTCATTTCCCATAAAAACCATAAGAACCTATGTTAAAAATGCAGCCAGTTTCATGCAATTTTAGTATGTTGTTCTGGAATGCAAAATAGAATTATGTGAATTTTTTGAGAATTTTTCACCGTCCCGTTTTGAAATAAATCTACTCCTAAAATTGTACTTTTTAGGTTTTTGGAGTAGATTTTTTTCAAAACGGGACGGTGAAAAATTCCCAAAAAATTCACATAATTCTATTTTGCATTGCAGAACAACATATTAAAATTTCATGAAATTCTCTGGATTTTGTTGTAGCCATCGAACCACCTTAATCCATTCTACGCGGCACGGTCGCACCATTCTAGCAAATTACTCCTCTTGAATTCGCTAATCCTTCTCGATCTCCACATGCCTTATCGTATTGCATTACTTTGCGAATCGCAGGAAAAAAAAGTTCTCGCGCTTACCGTCATTCCATTTAAGCGATTTCATCTGTGCAATCTTTAAACCGCATAAAATTCAATAACATTTATTTGTTGCTTTACTTTATAATGAGGAAAAGTTTAAGATTAAACAGTTTCTCACAGCGTCAATGTTTTTACATCTATATTTTATCCATGTTATACGCGACAACTCTATGAACATGTCAATCTCCATTTGTTAGCAACATTCACCAATCAATATCGCGAGAGAGTAAAGTACTCCCGGTACAGAACATTGCACGAAGATTATCTCCCGGCGATTAGTTTTCGCGAGATACAATGACGACTGGAGTCAGTTGGCGTAATGCGCCTGCCATGCTTTTACGTATTTGGAGGGGTAAAAGTCATAGTGGTGTAAGTCACATTTTTTTAAATTTTTTCTTGCGTGCATATAGATGCAATCTATACAATATATAAATTGCATCTATGCATACGAAAAAAACATTTTTAAAAATTTGACTTACACCACTTTGGTTTTTACCCCTCCATTTGTCGATAACAGAACCCATGGCTTTGGCTGTGAGCGCGATGAATATGTAAAAGCTGGTAGTATAGGTAATTATCGTCGCTGCCGTGATGAGTGCCATTCGAGAAGAACATGATTTTTAACGCGCGTGCGGACTCGGGGAACGATTACGCGCGCGGCAACTATCTCCGAGCTCTCACGACGAGTATATTGCGGTGCGCATTGGTATTGGTAATGAGCAATAAACGTTTCGTCTTATGAAATAATCGATTGAGAATTAGCACAACAAAGATCGCGCATCACCGCGAGCTACGATTCTGTCTAGTGTCTATGCATAACCGTTTTTCTTTTCTCTTTTATCTCCCGAAAATATCGGCAGCAAAAAAACATTGACAATTCGACGCGACTAGGTTGTCGAGCAACGTAAATTGATGCAATCTACAGATCATTCTTGCCCATTGATCTTTGCATGCCATTTCGGCTTGAGCGCCGAAATCATAAAAAAAGAGATCGTAAAATCGCAAGAGTGAAATCGCAAGTCGGAACTTGGCGGATGATAATGAAACGATGTCGTCATCCGGCGATGCACATCTGTGTCGTGGTTAGCTAGGCCCGCGTATATGTACACGGAACGGCGCGGCGCAGTGTGTAACGGTCATTCGGATGCGCGCGTTCCCCTGGACCATTCTAATATCGAAGACATCGAGACACTCGGGATGCGATGGATGCGACTCTTGCGAGAATAATGATGGCGCGCGGTGGCGGTGGCGGCGATTGGCGAAGCAGGGAGCAAGTGGAGATGGGAACAAATGCGGACGACCCTCAACCCGGCACGCTGAAATCCCCGGAGAATATCTGATTCACGACGACGCGTGAGCGCGTTCTATATCCTACTGGTGCGGTGCAGTGCAACATGGCATGCATATCCGCGAATCTCGCTGTCGTCTTTCGAAATTGTAGAACGAACCTTTCGACGTGACCTAAGACAACTCCGAGATCTGACTTGATCTTGAAATATAAACGATCAAATGTCAGTCACAAATCGTACTGTCGTAATGAAATAATACGTGCAACTGAGATACTCTTGTAATATTTGCGGGGTCAATAAAATGGAGGAAATTGCACAGTTTTAAGTACGTTGAAATATATTTTTGCGATGATTTTATACATTTTGCTATTTTAATAATTTGTCCGACGATTAAACTAGGAAAGATCATGCTATCGTGGACTTGAGAAAACTCGCGGGGGAAAGGAGCTTCCCGGTCGTGGTAAAGTCGCGACGCTGCAAAAGACGTGAACGGCGCGTACGTGACCACCGATCGCAATCGTAGACAACTTGTTACGCTGTACGGAATATGATTATTGGCCGACCACTAGCAAGGGAGAGCAGCAAATCCGCGAGAGTGTCCCTGAGATTTTGATTCCATCTCGCTTCGATACTCGATCGAAGGCCATCTCGATTGACCGAGTTGGAAAAACAATACACTATTAAGAAAGACGGGAGAGGATTGTAAATTATCCTAGCGCGTAATTATACACGTCAAAATGATGATCTTTCTCATAGATGAGTGTCGATGAACGATCGATTTCGAACGGAAAGCATCGCGCGATATATTATATTCTTTATTAATATATTTAATTATTTTATTACTTTGAGCATCAAAGAATTACCTACACATTTTTTCCTCAGTTATATTTTTCGTTAAGTTACATGTGAAGTTACAGAATTTATTTTTAATTGCATCGATAATTATATAATTAGATAAATGTCTCACCTGAATTATTTCGTTAAATCCTTGAATATATTACTTTCAGGCACAAAGTACTTTACACCTCTGTTTCCGCGATAAGGGTCGCCCACGTTTCTACATTTTTTACATAAAATCACGAATATTAGATTTGGCATTGAAAATTCATTGCAATAGTTACCTTTCATTTTTTTGAAGATAAAATGTATTTAAAATTTGATGTACGAATAAAATAACATATTAAAATATTACAATAAAAATCTGATTTTACAAATACTCTCTATTTAACAAATATTTGCGTAAACCTCGTATATAAAGATATGTATATACATTGCTCAAAAAAATTAAAAGATCACTTTTTCGTAAATTTTTGCCGATTTTTAAACTGTAATTACTTAGCGAATAATTAACGTAAAAGAACTTCAAAAAAATTATTACAAGGCAAACTCTCTACTATAAGGTGCTTTTGTTCAATTTTTACTCAGGTTAATACTCACAGTTTTGATTTCCTAAATCGAATGTCTTTAACTTCACTTCATTTTGAAGACTGAAGACTGTAGGAGAAAACTTGTTCTTTTATAGGGTATGCGACCATTCCTGTTTCCGTGAGAAATTTCACTGAGACATAAGAAGTCAAGGCTTCTTTAGACAAGTTTATTATTAGCATTTTTACAACCTCGTTATTAACATAAACAAGTAAGGAAGAGTTGCCGAATGCGTACCACTTAAATCGTACTTCATGAATATTTCACACTATTATTGCTTAATATAATTAAACAATATTTAGTTACAAAAATATAAAATAAATAAAAAATGAATAACATAGACAAAAATTTAACAGATTACACCTTGTTTTGTGCGTGCTAACAACATTTAAAAAATTCAGGTACAACTAATATAAATTTGTCATCAATGTATATAGCTGATAATAATGTGATCACATACAATTTTATTCTAAATTTTTATATTTTTATAAAAATATGTTTATTGTAAAATATTTTACGTTCTTTGCATATACATATTTGCAATTATTATAATTAAATCGATATTTTTATAAAATCTATCAAATTTCCTAAATTAGTCCAACCGGATTAATTTCACACGCGTATGTCTTTTTTTGTATTATTGATTACAGTTTTGACACTTTGACTAACAACCAGCGGGAATAGACTACCAAACGTCAGCACGCGACCACTAAACAAATGCTTACAGTTATAATGATATACGCAATCTGGAAAGCCCAGTTTTACAAGAGGGGGGGCTAACTTCACCCGCATATGTCTTTTTTCGTATTATTAATTACGGTTTTACCAATCATCGGGAATGGACTACCAAACACCACCAAACGACCACCAAACGAATGGTAATAGTTATTATTAGATTTTAAGTAGTAGGGAGGCCAACTTCACACAGCTCAGAAATTGATTATGTATTTTGCTAAAAAACTAATATATGATGCATGATTATATTAGGAATGACATATTACAAAATGGGGATACGTAGCGGTACACTTTATGTGCGTAATTGTAATCCGAAGTTCTTCACGAAGTTCTAACGGTATTTTGATGGTATTTTGACAGTATTTAGTGTGTCAGCATGGAGAAGTGGCAACACTGTACAGTCTACGCCAAAAATTGTCGAGTGGAGAGAAAGTCGCGCTGTACGGAAAGACCATAGACTTATATAGATAGACCGGCCCCTGCCGTAAGAGCACGCGTAGGAAGATAGACGGTGCAGACATAGCCCGTGGATATGGTCCTCTCTCTTTCTTCTGATCGCTTGGTGGGGATAGAAGTCTAGACTAGTGGGGACTAGTAGGGAATAGGGATGGGGGAAACGCACACATTGCTCGTCAGTAGATGAAAGGCAGATGGAGGGGAGAATAATGGCAAAAACATGCTGTATCTGTATGAAAGACCTTGGTATGACGGAAGATGTGACTTTTTATCGGTAAATATTCAATGTATATTATATTACATTATAGAATAAAGTTAACCCAAAAAAAACAACTGTTTTTCATATGTCTCCTCCGTGAGATTTGCAAGTAAAAATATTTATTCAAAACATTTTCTGCACATGCAAAAGAATATTTGGAGATTGTCGTTCTTTATTATATGAAAATAGTAAAATGTCAAAATGTCTTAAAAGATTTGAAGGTTATAATAACGATAAAGCTTGTTATGTGAAAAAAAATTGTAAACTTATTTAGAACAATACAATTATAGATTCTGCTTTACGTAAACTGAAATGTACTGTAAATGTGTTTAAAAATGCCTTTTCCAACATATGCATGCGTTAGATTAAATTGTACGCGTAAATATTGCATTATGTTGGTTGTTATATGTTGAAAGCAATCGGAATACACTTACTAAATATAATTTAAGTAATTATATGGTAATCATTAAATAAAAAAGCAATTTGCACGTTTCTGAATGTTTTATTCATATTAACTTTCTTTCATAAACATATGACGTCATATCTCGTATATATAAACATATAAAAACATACTTTTTATATTAAAGAATATTTTATATAAACATAAAATATAAAACATAAAACATAAAACATAAAACTACTTTTTTAAATGTAAATATTTTATATTAAAAATGTATGTTTTTCTGTAAAAACGCTATTAACGTGGTATTAAAAATTATATATTTAAACTTATATAAGAAATTATTGATTAGCAAATATAACTAATCGATTATGAAAACTTCTTATTCTTTTTATATCTGTTATACTGTTTTTAGCTTCGTGGTGTAATCTTATGTTAAAATATTTATGCAAAACCTGATGTACTAATTCAGATTTATGAGTATCAACACATGTTATTTGGATAAAATCATCTAAATAACTAAATATATCATTAGGTAACAAACGTTTTGCGCTATATATAAGGCTATTCATTAAATTTTTAACTGTAAATAGATTTTTATGTTGTCTAAGAACACGCTCAGCAACTTTACAAATTTTAATAACTGAATCACTAGGAAATAATAATCCTCCCCTATTTTTTTATTCTTATTAATAAAGATTTGGTTACCTTAATCTCTAAACTTTGGCGACACATATCACATTTAATTTTATCCTTAATACTTTTAACCACAACTCCAGCTATGTAAGTTACAACTTCTGAATTGTATTCATTCCAGCACCAACTATTTGAAGACTCATAATCATGATCAGACAATGTCAAAATGTTATCAACTAATAATTCATCCGCGTTGTTTGTTTCTATTTCAGGTTTAAGAATGTGGGTTTCATCTTGGACGGTACATACAATTTCCTTCTTCTGGTACTATTGCATGAACATGGGTCATCAATTTCTTATATGACCTTTTGAATTGGAGACAAGTCGGATTATTATTAAATCCTCCCATTCTTCTTATACTTGAAAAAAATGTCTCTATGTGATCCTGAGACATTTTATATGTTAGTAAATATGTAATAAGTTTTCTTTCAAATAAATACTTTAGCTACATGTAACGCGCTATTCATGCCTACAATAAAACCCCAAAAACCGACTCTTTTTTTACTTTGCAAAATGGGTATACGTTCACCAGTCTTCTTATCGACTATTTGTAATGACTGAATATAGTTAGTGTAATCTATAATATTTTTGTCTATCATTTGCAAATTTTCAAGAGTTATGCACTCCTCTGCTTTTTTATTTAATGATTACCATATAATTACTTAAATTATATTTAGTAAGTGTATTCCGATTGCTTTCAACATATAACAACCAACATAATGCAATATTTATGCGTACAATCTAATCTAACGCATGCATATGTTGGAAAAGGCATTTTTAAACACATTTACAGTACATTTCAGTTTACGTAAAGCAGAATCTATAATTGTATTGTTCTAAATAAGTTTACAATTTTTTTTTTCACATAACAAGCTTTATCGTTATTATAACCTTCAAATCTTTTAAGACATTTTGACATTTTACTATTTTCATATAATAAAGAACGACAATCTCCAAATATTCTTTTGCATGTGCAAAAAATGTTTTGAATAAATATTTTTACTTGCAAATCTCACGGAGGAGACATATGAAAAAACTTTATTCTATAATGTAATATAATATACATTGAATATTTACCGATAAAAAGTCACATCTTCCGTCATACCAAGGTCTTTCATACAGATACAGCATGTTTTTGCCATTATTCTCCCCTCCATCTGCCTTTCATCTACTGACGAGCAATGTGTGCGTTTCCCCCATCCTTATTCCCTACTAGTCCCCACTAGTCTAGACTTCTATCCCCACCAAGCGATCAGAAGAAAGAGAGAGGACCATATCCACGGGCTATGTCTGCACCGTCTATCTTCCTACGCGTGCTCTTACGGCAGGGGCCGGTCTATCTATATAAGTCTATGGGAAAGACAGCCGAACGCGCGCGAAACTTTTGACTACGATTGTAACCGGTGAACCGGTCCTCTTAATGTAGTGAAGGCAAATTAGGTTTTTATCTAGGAACCGGTTAAAACTACTCGGATTTGAACGTTTTTTTTTTTAATGTAGGTAATTAAAAACACTACAATGTTTATGGGTTAAAAATTGACGCTAATTGTTTATTTAATAAATTTTTATTTAATAATTATTTAATAATATTTAATTAAAGCGTCAATTTTTAACCCATAAACATTGTAGTGTTTTTAATTACCTACATTTAAAAAAAAAACGTTCAAATCTGACAATGAGTAGTTTTAACCGCCCGGGAAAAAATGTTTATATACAATTTTATCTAATTATATCATATTATATATAATCATATATAATAAGATCTATTTATGTATTCATTTATATGCAATTTTATCAAAATATTTATAACTCTATATCAAATTATGCAACATTATATTACAATTCTTTTCTGAGTAAATAATTACATGTAATTATATCAAGATATGTATAACTTCACATCGAATTATACATCAATAGTATATTAAAACTCTTTTTTGAGTAAATAATTATATGTAATTATATCAAAATATTTATAACTCCATATCAAATTATGTAAAGTTATATTAAAAGTCTTTTTCAAGTAAATAATTATATGTAATTATATCAAAATATTTATAACTCCATATCAAATTATGCAAAGTTATATTAAAATTTTTTTCGAGTTGAGATACATCAAATTATATACAAACTTATATATAATTGCGCCAAATTAGATATAATTATATATATATATTTTTTTAATGTTTGATTAAAATAATAAATAATAAATTCGCGTAAAAATACCATTTTTCTAGTATAGAATAATGTAATTTTATTTTTATATGTATACGTACACATATATTTTATTGTTTAAATAATAGAATTTATTAAATTTGATGTGTTACAAATATAAAAAAAGATTATATATAATTATATATAATCATATATAAACTTTAAATTTGGATTATCCAATCTAGATGGCATTTTTTTTTTTTTTTTTTTGAACGTACCCAAACTCCCAAACCTCTTACACAACCTCCTCCTCGCGACCTGGCCGTAGCGGCCCTTTACATTCTTGTTCCCTCCTTTCCTTTCTCGACCCTTATCATTTCCCAGCTCCTTCTCTACATTCTTCCCTTCCCCTCCTTCCTAGCCTACTCTTTCTCCCATTCCTTCCTCTTCCACCCTCCTCGCTCGCCTGTCTCACCTCTATCCTCTTGCTCGTACCCGCTCCCCCCTCTCTGCCTTCAATAAGCTTCCTAATCTTCTCCAGCTCCTCCCCTACCTTCGCTATTCCCCTCGCCAACTCCTCCACCCACTCCATATCCCCGCTTTCCTCTTAAAGTTCCCATATCTTTTTTTTTTCTCTTCCTTCGCCCTTCACACCCTTTCTCTCCTCCTGTTACCTCTTTGTCTCTCTACCCCGCTCCTGCGTTACCTCGTCACCCTTCTTGTCTCGTCTCTCTGCTCTCTGTTCCCTGATTCTGCTTTCAGTCCGTTCTTCCTTCTCTTTTCACCTTTTTCTTCCTCCTACAAACAAACAGCAAAATCGAAGGCACTATATCTGTTCCGAAATCGGGAGTATAACGATAAAATCTTGTGATTCCAAGTAGCAAAGGCACCATAAGGCCTAGTGGCCCAAACATATTCTCTATCCATCCGACAAGTAGTTCATTGGTGCTAGAAAAAACTAAAGAAATCTTAATTATTCATTGTTATGTAGATTCGCATGACTCAAACTTATTGTTTGCTAAACGCGACATACGCACTCACACACATCCGCGATTATTTACTATTATTATACAATTGTAGACTTTCACAACACATAATTATGCAAAGCAGTTGAAAATTATTAAATATAAATGTTATTTAATAAATTTAATAATATAATGAGACTCGTGAAAGTGTCAAAAATTTAACGGCGAATGTTAAGGGGGGGAACCTGGTTCATAAAGTCAAAATTTTCAAATTTTTTTGTTTAATCGATAAACAATTCAAGAATATATTCCCAAAGTTTCAGAGCCTAATTCGAAGTATTTTAAAAGTTATAGAACACATAATGAGTTAGAGTCGCGCAGGTATACGAGCGCTCGGCCGGAGCGGGCCGTGCGCTCTGTCCCTTGGTTCTTTTGTCCGGATTACTTGACAGCAATAAAGATCTTTTGACTTTTGACTAGGTGTTTAGGCGGGCGCACTGAAAGAAAATTCCAACGAATCTTTCAATTCGACTGTGTGGCGTATCGCTCCCAAACACCTAAATTCGGGCTTCAAAATTGTTCAAATCGCTGCATATTTGGCTACTGGCATCTTTAATGAAGACTATACTGCCATTTTATTAACGATTCAGTTATTAGAAATCAATATCGGCCAGCAGTGCAAAATGTTTGCTGATAATTATGATGCGCAGCGAGTTACGAAAAGGGAGCGGCGCCGAAGCAGCACGATCAAGGAGGCTCGCACAGCTCGTAAACTGGAGCAAATGCAACGAAACGAGTTTTATAAAGAAGCTGAAGGCTTGTAGTATGGCCCTGATATAGCTAATTAGCATAAGATTGCGGTAAGTCACCAATAAATGATATTTTTTGTACCGCAAACTTTAAACGCGTTTTTCTCGAAATTTCATTTTCGTACTTTCTTAAGTGTCTGTGAAGTTAGCATATCATTTTCCAGCAGATCAAAAATAAAAGGCAGTTCTTGTCGCATGCAGTCGAGTTCTATAGTTCCTGATACTTTTTAGTAATAGTTCTGGTGATTTCACCCAAAAAACAGTCAATCGAAAAAATGATCTGCTAACTTCCCGTAGCAGATCATTTTCTAGCAAATCAAAAATAAAAAAGAGTTCTTGTCGCATGCAGTCGAGTTCTATAGTTCCTGATACTTTTTAAAAATAGTTCTGTTGATTTTGCCAAAAAAAGTCCATTGAAAAAATTATCTGCTAATTTTCCAAAATCTCGGAGTTCCGGTTTATTTAAAATATTTTTCGAATAGTTCTGAGCATACTGAAGCATTTTCTAAAAAGTTCTCGACATTAGCAATGTTGTACGATTGTTTAAAAAATTAATACCGCCCAAAAACCGAGTACTTAGAGAGAATAGTGTGATATGCTGTACGAAATGTCGCAGTTCCGGTTTATCTAAAATATTTCTCGAATAGTTCTGAACATACTAAAGCATTTTCCAAAGAGTTCCCGACCCCGGCAATGTCGTATGATTGTTTAAAAAATTAATACCGCTCGAAAACCGAGTATTTAGAGAGAATAGGGTGATATGCTGTACGAAATGTCGCAGTTCCGGTTTATCTAAAATATTTCTCGAATAGTTCTGAACATACTAAAGCATTTTCCAAAGAGTTCCCGACCCTGGCATTGTCGTATGATTGTTTAAAAAATTAATACCGCTCGAAAACCGAGTATTTAGAGAGAATAGGGTGATATGCTGTACGAAATGTCGCAGTTCCGGTTTATCTAAATAATTTCTCGAATAGTTCTGAACATACTAAAGCATTTTCCAAAGAGTTCCCGACCCTGGCAATGTCGTATGATTGTTTAAAAAATTAATACCGCTCGAAAACCGAGTATTTAGAGAGAATGGGATGATATGCTGTACGAAATGTCACAGTTCCGGTTTATCTAAATAATTTCTCGAATAGTTCTGAACATACTAAAGCATTTTCCAAAGAGTTCCCGACTCTGGCAATGTCGTATGATTGTTTAAAAAATTAATACCGCTCGAAAACCGAGTATTTAGAGAGAATGGGATGATATGCTGTACGAAATGTCACAGTTCCGGTTTATCTAAATAATTTCTCGAATAGTTCTGAACATACTAAAGCATTTTCCAAAGAGTTCCCGACTCTGGCAATGTCGTATGATTGTTTAAAAAAATAATACCGCTCGAAAACCGAGTACTTAGAGAGAATAGTGTGATATGCTGTACGAAATGTCGCAGTTCCGGTTTATCTAAAATATTTCTCGAACAGTTTCTGAACATACTAAAGCATTTTCCAAAGAGTTCCCGACCCTGGCAATGTCGTATGATTGTTTAAAAAATTAATACCGCTCGAAAACCGAGTATTTAGAGAGAATAGGGTGATATGCTGTACGAAATGTCGCAGTTCCGGTTTATCTAAATAATTTCTCGAATAGTTCTGAACATACTAAAGCATTTTCCAAAGAGTTCCCGACCCTGGCAATGTCGTATGATTGTTTAAAAAATTAATACCGCTCGAAAACCGAGTATTTAGAGAGAATAGGGTGATATGCTGTACAAAATGTAGCAGTTCCGGTTTATCTAAAATATTTCTCGAATAGTTCTGAACATACTAAAGCATTTTCCAAAGAGTTCCCGACCCTGGCAATGTCGTATGATTGTTTAAAAAATTAATACCGCTCGAAAACCGAGTATTTAGAGAGAATGGGATGATATGCTGTACGAAATGTCACAGTTCCGGTTTATCTAAATAATTTCTCGAATAGTTCTGAACATACTAAAGCATTTTCCAAAGAGTTCCCGACTCTGGCAATGTCGTATGATTGTTTAAAAAAATAATACCGCTCGAAAACCGAGTACTTAGAGAGAATAGTGTGATATGCTGTACGAAATGTCGCAGTTCCGGTTTATCTAAAATATTTCTCGAACAGTTCTGAACATACTAAAGCATTTTCCAAAGAGTTCCCGACCCTGGCAATGTCGTATGATTGTTTAAAAAATTAATACCGCTCGAAAACCGAGTATTTAGAGAGAATAGGGTGATATGCTGTACGAAATGTCGCAGTTCCGGTTTATCTAAATAATTTCTCGAATAGTTCTGAACATACTAAAGCATTTTCCAAAGAGTTCCCGACCCTGGCAATGTCGTATGATTGTTTAAAAAATTAATACCGCTCGAAAACCGAGTATTTAGAGAGAATAGGGTGATATGCTGTACAAAATGTAGCAGTTCCGGTTTATCTAAAATATTTCTCGAATAGTTCTGAACATACTAAAGCATTTTCCAAAGAGTTCCCGACCCTGGCAATGTCGTATGATTGTTTAAAAAATTAATACCGCTCGAAAACCGAGTATTTAGAGAGAATGGGATGATATGCTGTACGAAATGTCGCAGTTCCGGTTTATCTAAAATATTTCTCGAATAGTTCTAAACATACTAAAGCATTTTCCAAAAAGTTCCCGACCCTGGCAATGTCGTATGATTGTTTAAAAAATTAATACCGCTTGAAAACAATCATTGCCAGAGTTTGGAACTTTTTAGAAAATGCTTTAGTATGTTCAGAACTATTCGAAAAATATTTTAGATAAACCGGAACTGCGACATTTTGTACAGCATATCACACTATTCTCTCTAAGTACTCGGTTTTTGGGCGGTATTAATTTTTTAAACACTCGTACAACATTGCTAATGTCGGGAACTCTTTAGAAAATGCTTTAGTATGTTCAGAACTATTCGGGAAATATTTTAGATAAAC
This sequence comes from Temnothorax longispinosus, assembly GCF_030848805.1. Lineage (NCBI taxonomy): Eukaryota > Metazoa > Arthropoda > Insecta > Hymenoptera > Formicidae > Temnothorax > Temnothorax longispinosus. The sequence continues at coordinate 8,848 of NW_027270462.1, read as the reverse complement.
CGGAACTGCGACATTTCGTACAGCATATTACCCTATTCTCTCTAAATACTCGGTTTTCAAGCGGTATTAATTTTTTAAACAATCATACGACATTGCCAGGGTCGGGAACTCTTTGGAAAATGCTTTAGTATGTTCAGAACTATTCGAGAAATATTTTAGATAAACCGGAACTGCGACATTTCGTACAGCATATCACCCTATTCTCTCTAAATACTCGGTTTTCGAGCGGTATTAATTTTTTAAACAATCATACGACATTGCCAGGGTCGGGAACTTTTTAGAAAATGCTTTAGTATGTTCAGAACTATTCGAGAAATATTTAAGATAAACCGGAACTGCGACATTTCGTACAGCATATCATCCAATTCGCTTTAAATACTCGGTTTTCGAGCGGTATTAATTTTTTAAACAATCATACGACATTGCCAGGGTCGGGAACTTTTTGGAAAATGCTTTAGTATGTTCAGAACTGTTCGAGAAATATTTTAGATAAACCGGAACTGCGACATTTCGTACAGCATATCACCCTATTCTCTCTAAATACTCGGTTTTCGAGCGGTATTAATTTTTTAAACAATCATACGACATTGCCAGGGTCGAGAACTCTTTGGAAAATGCTTTAGTATGTTCAGAACTATTCGAGAAATATTTTAGATAAACCGGAACTGCGACATTTCGTACAGCATATCACCCTATTCTCTCTAAATACTCGGTTTTCAAGCGGTATTAATTTTTTAAACAATCATATGACATTGCCAGGGTCGGGAATTTTTTGGAAAATGCTTTAGTATGTTCAGAACTATTCGAGAAATATTTTAGATAAACCGGAACTGCTACATTTTGTACAGCATATCACCCTATTCTCTCTAAATACTCGGTTTTCGAGCGGTATTAATTTTTTAAACAATCATACGACATTGCCAGGGTCGGGAACTCTTTGGAAAATGCTTTAGTATGTTCAGAATTATTCGAGAAATATTTTAGATAAACCGGAACTGCGACATTTCGTACAGCATATCACCCTATTCTCTCTAAATACTCGGTTTTCGAGCGGTATTAATTTTTTAAACAATCATACGACATTGCCACGGTCGGGAACTCTTTGGAAAATGCTTTAGTATGTTCAGAACTATTCGAGAAATATTTTAGATAAACTGGAACTGCGACATTTCGTACAGCATATCACCCTATTCTCTCTAAATACTCGGTTTTCGAGCGGTATTAATTTTTTAAACAATCATACGACATTGCCAGGGTCGGGAACTCTTTGGAAAATGCTTTAGTATGTTCAGAATTATTCGAGAAATATTTTAGATAAACCGGAACTGCGACATTTCGTACAGCATATTACCCTATTCTCTCTAAATACTCGGTTTTCGAGCGGTATTAATTTTTTAAACAATCATACGACATTGCCAGGGTCGGGAACTTTTTAGAAAATGCTTTAGTATGTTCAGAACTATTCGAGAAATATTTAAGATAAACCGGAACTGCGACATTTCGTACAGCATATCATCCAATTCGCTTTAAATACTCGGTTTTCGAGCGGTATTAATTTTTTAAACAATCATACGACATTGCCAGGGTCGGGAACTTTTTGGAAAATGCTTTAGTATGTTCAGAACTGTTCGAGAAATATTTTAGATAAACCGGAACTGCGACATTTCGTACAGCATATCACCCTATTCTCTCTAAATACTCGGTTTTCGAGCGGTATTAATTTTTTAAACAATCATACGACATTGCCAGGGTCGAGAACTCTTTGGAAAATGCTTTAGTATGTTCAGAACTATTCGAGAAATATTTTAGATAAACCGGAACTGCGACATTTCGTACAGCATATCACCCTATTCTCTCTAAATACTCGGTTTTCAAGCGGTATTAATTTTTTAAACAATCATATGACATTGCCAGGGTCGGGAATTTTTTGGAAAATGCTTTAGTATGTTCAGAACTATTCGAGAAATATTTTAGATAAACCGGAACTGCTACATTTTGTACAGCATATCACCCTATTCTCTCTAAATACTCGGTTTTCGAGCGGTATTAATTTTTTAAACAATCATACGACATTGCCAGGGTCGGGAACTCTTTGGAAAATGCTTTAGTATGTTCAGAACTATTCGAGAAATATTTTAGATAAACCGGAACTGCGACATTTCGTACAGCATATCACCCTATTCTCTCTAAATACTCGGTTTTCGAGCGGTATTAATTTTTTAAACAATCATACGACATTGCCAGGGTCGGGAACTTTTTAGAAAATGTTTTAGTATGTTCAGAACTATTCGAGAAATATTTAAGATAAACCGGAACTGCGACATTTCGTACAGCATATCATCCAATTCGCTCTAAATACTCGGTTTTCGAGCAGTATTAATTTTTTAAACAATCATACGACATTGCCAGGGTCGGGAACTTTTTGGAAAATGCTTTAGTATGTTCAGAACTGTTTGAGAAATATTTTAGATAAACCGGAACTGCGACATTTCGTACAGCATATCACCCTATTCTCTCTAAATACTCGGTTTTCAAGCGGTATTAATTTTTTAAACAATCATACGACATTGCCAGGGTCGATAACTCTTTGGAAAATGCTTTAGTATGTTCAGAACTATTCGAGAAATATTTTAGATAAACCGGAACTGCGACATTTTGTACAGCATATCACCCTATTCTCTCTAAATACTCGGTTTTCAAGCGGTATTAATTTTTTAAACAATCATATGACATTGCCAGGGTCGGGAATTTTTTGGAAAATGCTTTAGTATGTTCAGAACTATTCGAGAAATATTTTAGATAAACCGAAACTGCGACATTTCGTACAGCATATCACCCTATTCTCTCTAAATACTCGGTTTTCGAGCGGTATTAATTTTTTAAACAATCATACGACATTGCCAGGGTCGAGAACTCTTTGGAAAATGCTTTAGTATGTTCAGAACTATTCGAGAAATATTTTAGATAAACCGGAACTGCGACATTTCGTACAGCATATCACCCTATTCTCTTTAAATACTCGGTTTTCAAGCGGTATTAATTTTTTAAACAATCATACGACATTGCCAGGGTCGGGAACTCTTTGGAAAATGCTTTAGTATGTTCAGAACTATTCGAGAAATATTTTAGATAAACCGGAACTGCGAAATTTCGTACAGCATATCACCCTATTCTCTCTAAATACTCGGTTTTCGAGCGGTAATAATTTTTTAAACAATCATACGACATTGCCACGGTCGGGAACTCTTTGGAAAATGCTTTAGTATGTTCAGAACTATTCGAGAAATATTTTAGATAAACTGGAACTGCGACATTTCGTACAGCATATCACCCTATTCTCTCTAAATACTCGGTTTTCGAGCGGTATTAATTTTTTAAACAATCATACGACATTGCCAGGGTCGGGAACTCTTTGGAAAATGCTTTAGTATGTTCAGAATTATTCGAGAAATATTTTAGATAAACCGGAACTGCGACATTTCGTACAGCATATTACCCTATTCTCTCTAAATACTCGGTTTTTGTTCGAGCTAACCGGACAACGTGTCGTGAACACGGACTTGGACAGACAGACCACAGACTCGAGAAGAACATTAAGTCAGACATTAGATAGATAGGCAACTCTATGGGATAATGGTTCTCCAGATGTCGCGCTGTGAATCGCCACCAATCCGGATTCAGCTCGAACACCTCCCCTCGATGAGCACACGACGTCTGTGAAATTGTTAGACGGTTTTTAGATTTAAGAGATCAAGACATCTCTCGTGTTTCAACCTAGGAAGTCCCTTGGTGAGAATGTCTGCGGCCATTAGCTCAGTGGAAGTATATTCAATCTTCAAGATTCCGCTCTCCATCACCTCGCGTACATAGTGATGGCGAACATCAATGTGCTTGGTTCTGGCGTGGAAGACAGGATTCTCCGCCAGTTTCCGGGCTCCGTTGTTGTCATTGAAGATCGTCATTTTGGTTGGTAACTCGATGCCGAGGTCGCTAATAAATCTTTGAAGGTAAACAGCCTCCTTCACGGCGTCTGATACAGCCATGTATTCGGCTTCAGTAGACGAAAGGGCAGTGGTCCTCTGCTTCTTGGACTCCCAGGATATGAGACATCCGTTCAATACAAAAGCATAACCCGTATAGGATCGTCGGTCGTCTAAACAATTCGCCCAGTCCGCATCAGCATAGCCAGTGAGTTGTTTGGTAGATCTCTTGAATGACAGTCCAAGATTCGATGTTCCTTTGAGGTATCGCAAGACACGCTTAGCTGCCTTCCAGTGGGTTTCGTTGTAACAATTGTTGAACTGCCCCAGGTGACTCACTGCGTATGAAATATCGGGCCTGGTGCACATGGCTAAGTATGTCAGCCTCCCGACCAGCTCCCGAAAAGGCAGTTCCTCCTCTTGCATACTGGAATCGTCTTCGCTCTTTCTTAATTTCAGGCTGCAATCCAGCGGAGTAGCCACTGGCTTCGAGTCCTTCATTCCGAATCGGTCCAGAGTATCTTTGATATACCCCTTTTGACTCAATGTCATTCCATCCTTGTTTTGAGTAAACTCGATGCCGAGACAATATTTTACTTCGCCGAGATCCTTGATCTGAAAACTTTTAGAAAGATGTTCAGTTAGTTTAGTGATTTCCGATAGATCGCGGGATGCCACCAGGATGTCGTCCACGTAGACTGTGACGATAAGGATATTTTCGCCTCTTCCCTTGAAGAATACGCACGGATCAGCTGTAGATTGCTTAAGTCCATACTTCTTAAGCTCACGTCTCAGTCTCTCGTGCCAGCGGCGTCCAGCTTGGCGAAGTCCGTAAAGAGCTTTTCTTAATAGACAAACCTTGTCTCCGCTTCTCAATTCCCGAAGCATGCTTGCTGCTTTATCGGCAATCTTCCCCTTCTTCTCGGAGATGACAATTTCTTCTAAAACTCGTTCCGTACATCAATTTAAATAATTGTTATTGTATAAAAACGGAAAATTTTTTTCTCAAAAATGTTATTTTTTTGTTCAAGTGCTAAAAAATTTTGTATTTTACAGTTTTTTAACCATGTTTCTGGTTCATATAGAATAAAAATACATGAAAATTAATAATTTTTTTGGTTTTTTTGTTTCAGATCAAAATACCGGGCTACATTTTTCCCGCAGATTGACAACTCGGTTGGCGATACGCCCTGATTAGAGATACACCACGGCGCAATTTTGCAATTAATCTACAATATAAATTTTTTTTTACCTCTTCAAATAAGCAGTTAAATATTGTAAAAGGTTTAGAAACCTCAACTGCATTATTGTCAACAAAAAAAATTCTTAAAAATCTCTTTTTTTTTAGCTTTCTAAACCAGGTTCTCCCTTTAAATGTGACAAACGTTTCGGCTCTTCTTTTGAGCCATCTTCAGCATTTATTAAGTAGTCAAAACTACTGCGACTTTTCAATTTTTGTACTTCTTTGACTGCTGCAGACCTTGTGTAGAAATGTGCACTATAACCGTGCGTACCAGCTCGCTTGTCACGGCATCTCCTCAAGAAAGGAGCTTCCTACCTCGAGCTCCGCAGAGGAATAGAATAAATTTTCTTTTCTTAATAAATGCTAAAGATGGCTCGAAAGAAGAGCCAAAACGTTCGTCACATTTAAATACACGTTTTAGTTTTATTTGCGCACCACGTTCCGCGCCCGACTCGCATTCGCCGTTAAATCTTCAATAAATTCTTTAGCAATAAAACTGCTAGTTTTTATAATTATTCTGTTACCTATTGCAGGTCAAAATATTCCTACTGGCAAGAAGTCTCCGCTCTCATCTCTGAGAAGGTCTTCCGCAATCGCTTTCGTGAATGTATATGTATATATTCGACCATCCAGAAATGATTCTAGTCAAACAATAGTTTATCTCTTTCATTATTAATATATTTAATTATTTTATTATATTGAACTTTAAAGAATTACCTAGATATTTTTTCCTCAGTTATGTTTTCGTGTAAGTAACGTATAAACACGATAAGGTCTTTGTGATTAATGGGATACGAGTAGAATCGCTCTTTAATATGTTTCACATGACAGTTCGTACAAGCTATTGACACATAAATAAGTGACTGCGATCGATCATTAAGCGTAATTTATGTTTCTTTCTTAAAATTAGTGAAAATTACAGAATACAAATAATTTTTGCCGATTATTATTAGTAGAACACATATTAGACACATATTCTAGACACCTAGAATAATGTAATATTTGAAGAAGTTACAAAGAAACCGAGCCTAGCATTATATGGTGTATTTGCAGCAGCATTTGATGTAACAATAGCATTGGGAGAAAATCCATTTAATAAAAAAAAATGTATTTTTTTTAATTAATAAAGTATTATTAAATAAAAGTTGATATTGAATTTAACGATAATCAATAAAAGGATTCTTTTCTAATAGAAATTTAGTGAGAAATATCCGTGGTTGCTCTAACTTCCGCAAATTTGGAAATTTCGAACTAACTTTTTTTTAATCGATAAAGTATCATTAAAGAAAGATTAGTACTGAATTGAAGTATTGAATTCGGCGATAATCGGCCAAAAGATTCTTTTTTTTTAATATTGTATTAAAAAAACTGATTAAAGACCTGCCCCCGGGTCGTAAAGTTCAATGGAATGGCACCCGGAACAGGATGAAGCCCGTAAAACTTCTGTCAAAATATAAAAATAAACAAGTGTGCAAATCAGGAATTTGCACATTGCTTCGTCAACATTTTATTGTGCTCATAAAACTTTCTCTGTGAGAAACCCAAATTATACTATACTAAATAATAAATACTAATAATTATGCATTAAATAAAATACAAGTTTCCTCATAAGAGGAGTTTTGTAAGCGCAATAAAATGTTGATGATGCAATGTACAAACTCCAAATTTGCACACTTAGAAATGTCGTTTATGCCGTTGTTATTTACTTAGCGTTCCTCCCAATGCCTCGCCACGCGCCTACAACGTGAAGGTTGCCTGGGCTGCAGCTTCTCGTCGAATCGCACGGACGCATCCTGATTTGCGGTTTTTTTTTTATAAATTAATGGCTACGTTTACACCCAGCGACCTGATCGCGGCCTGACCTATAATGTGACCCGAAGTAGGTCTAGTCATCATTCGTTTACACCGAAAGAAACCTAAAAATTGACGGAAACGTATTTGGGATCGCCCTGAATTGCAGCAAATCCGAACAAGCAAATAAAACTTTTAGGACGCGTTGCGTGTGATCGCGCGTTTAAATCGCAAATGATAACGGCCTATTTCAGGTCGGGTCACTAAAATACGCGGCCTGACCTGAAGCCAGGTCCGGTCGCCTATCAAATGTTTACAGCAGGCGGCCTAAATAATTTAGATCGAATTTGAGGTACAGACCGCGGCCTAAATTCAGGGTATAAATGTAGTAAATTTTCTCATTTTGGCTACGTTCAGCAGAACGAAACAGTATTGCAATTGTTTTATGATTCTCTGCTGAACAATTATCATACTTATTGGCTACGTTTACACCCAGCGACCTGATCGCGGCCTGACCTATATTGTGACCCGAAGTAGGTCTAGTCATCTTTCGTTTACACCGAAAGAAACCTAAAAATTGACGGGATCGTATTTGAGATCGCCCTGAATTGCAGCGAATCCGAACAAGCAAATGAAGCTTTTAGGACGCGTCGCGCTTGATCGCGCGTTTACATCGCAAATGATAACGGCCGATTTCAGGTCGGGTCACTAAAATACGTAGCCTGATCTGAAGCCAGGTCCGGTCGTCTATCAACTGTTTACAGCAGGCGGGCTAAATAATTTAGGTCGAATTTGAGGTACAGGCCGCGGCCTAATTTCAGGGTGTAAACGTAGCCATTAATTAAATGTCATGTACCTACTTATAAGAACTTATGTAAAGTTTTTCAATAATTATTTTGAAGAAAATTACCAAGAAATAGTACGAATGCATGATATATTACAAGATGTGCCGCAAACATCATCAGAAGGTATAATTATAATATATTTTTTTATTTTCTTATACTAATATTTATACATACCATTTTGTAACTTTCTATGAGTTTTCACTGTATCTATTATGTTGTAAATAATATTTGAATATGTATATTTATATTTATACATTCTCAGCAATGTCGATACACTAGAAACAGTTATTTTACTGATAACGTTTTGCTTGAGATTTAGCGTACTTTTAATTTGCTGAAAATCACGGCGACTGCTGAGTGAACGTGTTGAGACTTTGAGTGCGTTTAGAATTGTTCAGCAGATAATCATAAAACGGTTGAGAACTGTTGCATTCTGCTGAACGCAGCCATTGTGCTGCTGTGCAACCAAGCTGTTGAGTAGCAGTCGAACGTGATTGGCTCTTACTAGTCTTACTTTTAGAACCAACCAATCAACGGAGAGTGTTAATAAGACGAACTCAACAGTTGTGTCTGCTGAACGCGGCCATTGACGCACGTTGAGCAACTTTTTGCATTGCACTAATATTCAAGGCGTACTCTGAAATTTGTTATTAAAAAATTCTACTGGTAAAAAGAGCGGCAAGGTTTCACAATATTACATACAAAAAAATCTATGTTTAATATGAATAAAATCTTCTTGATAGGTCATCTGTGAAAATATATTAAATAAAGTATTATATTTTTCTTTTTGTATTAACGAGTGACTTTTTTTATTTAACTTTTTTCTAAGTAACAAATTCGATTCACTTTATTCAATGTAAATGTTCAGATTTTTGTTTCAAAAATCGGGATTTTAAAAATTATCTTTTAGTCTGAACGAGATTAACAGCGAGCAGCACTAAACATAGCTCGACAAAGTTCTATTGATACAGTCCTGCTCACATATGAAT
>NW_027270461.1:0-6346 GCF_030848805.1 Temnothorax longispinosus | reverse complement strand
TGTGTGTGTATTATAACTACTAAATACGACTAAATATTCAATAACATTTTATGACATAAATTGGCGCAGCACTTTCTATAATACGCATGTTGCAACATATACTGGGTGACAAAGTATTTCGGAACGGTATTAATACATATTTCAAAAGACAGTAAGTACATATTTTCTGTTATATTATTTTTCCTTTATTTCTCTTATATTTGAATTTTTTTCAAATATTTACTTCTTCACTTTTATTCCTTGATTCTGGGCTTCCACAGAAATTTTTCTAGGAATTAAGATCAACAATACATTATTAACATTATGATCACTATCATCACTAATATTTCAACACTTATATTTTTCCTCTATTTATAAATGTACAACGTATGAATATTCAAGATTAAAGTTTCTCAACTGATGTCTTTCCTGTTCCTTTGCATGGATGTATAATTATTTTATTTTAATTTGTATTTTCCAGAAAAGCCAGGGATGGGTAACTGTCCTCTCCTCTGTCCGGTCCTACAGGTGACCATGCTGTTAGGGAGAATTTTTTGTTTTTATAATCTTTCTGAATTAATATTTATTTCTTCTGCCCTTATTTCTTATTATTTTCTGTTCCATAAATCCATAACTCTTATTTAATTTTTATGTTATCTTCTACAGTTAATGTTTCCATTCTATTTCATTTATTAACATTTATTATAAAAAATATCTTTTTACTTGTTTTCTTTTTTCTTTTCTTTATTCTTTACTTTGATATTTTATATCTTTTTAAATTTCTCCTTAACATTTAGAGTCTATCCTTTATCTCATCAAGACCTTTATGATTATTTATCTTATCAATTCTTTAATTGTTTATTTTCTTTTATTCAGTTTATAGACTTATTTAATAACTATTTTAATAGCTATATATATTTTTTAATAATTAAAACTACTGACCTTTCTCTCTTTATGGTTATTTCTATTGCTCCTGTGAAGTTTAGAAAATATATTTACAATTCACTTGCATAAAAAAATTGACATACAGATGTGAACAATGTATATAAATGAGGCAACAGCTTACACATGTTTATACACGAGCGTGCGCATGTGCATAGACTGTATATTATATGTTTATTTATACAAATACACATACATACTTTATCATCAAAATAAAATTTTATAAACTTTTGTTAGATTGGCTTCTGTGAATGATTTCTGGGCTGACATGCAAACTGCTTATGAAGAAGAATTGCTTGGTGAAGTATTGCCGAAACTGCCTATTAATATAAAAAAAGTAATGGATCCTTGGATAGAGCAAAAAAGTTTTCCTGTGTTATTTGTACATGTACGAAAGCGATATATCACAAATAATGGGGATTGGATAGTACCGCTGACGAATACAACGCAAGAATATCTCAATTTTATCGATAATTCAACCATTAAGTGGCTTGATCCTGGAAAAAGTAAGCTGAGCATTGATTTAAAATTAAGGGATAATTGGATAATATTCAATATACAACAAACAGGTAAATATTGATTAGTTATTTTTTATTAAAATGTACATGCACGTATATAAATTAAATTATCTTGTCCGTACAAACAATTTGTAACAATTATCTAAATATTCAAATGTGTTGCAACAAAACTATTCCGGTTATAATAGATCAACGCAACCTTTCAAAAAAATAGACACATACGAATAAAAAACAATTTTATATATAATCTTCATGTAATATGATTAATACTCGTAACTTGTCGGCTCACGTAGAGATACATGGGGCGGTTTCGCGCTGCGCACATACTTGGCGCGGACACTACCGTGTTTTTCGATAAAATTAAATATTCAAATGTGTAGTAACAAAACCATTCCGGTTATAATAAAGACTATAAATATAAAGACTAAAGTAACTTTTTAAAACTAAATACATATGAATACAAAACAATTTATATATAATCTTCATGTAATGATTAATATTATTATCCCGTTGTCACGTAAATTTTAAAGATATAGACAGTGTAACATTGAAACTAATATTATTCCATTATTTTGATACAATAATATAATATTACAACTATAATTTAATACAGTAATCTATAATTTGTATTTCTTTTAAGATATTTGCAAATTTGAATAAAACGTATATCTAATGTATAGAAAATACCAAAAGTATTTGAATACCTCTCCTATTGAATTCCATATCAAAATAATTTAATAACAGATAGCATTTCTTTATTATATGATAGGATATTATCGTGTCAATTATAATAATGAGAATTGGCTGAAAATTACACGCTACTTGAACTCTGTGAAGAAATATAAGAAAATTCACGTTCTCAATCGTGCTCAAATCATAGACGACGCGTTTCATTTTATGATAGCGAACCAGCTCAATTCTGACATATTTTGGGATCTTTCGAAATATCTATCCTACGATACAGATTACAGAGCATGGTATCCTATGATTAAAGCTATAGAAGACATGTCATATCTCTTTCCATTTTCCGAACATCAACCGCTTAAGGTAAAATTATGTTTTATTAACAAGAAACTATACATGATTATTGGATTACAAATAACAATAATAACTCTTAGGTAATTTTTTATAAAAGTATACGTTTAATTAAAAAGGATTCAGTTATGCTCTTCCGCAATTTGACTCAAATGCAAAAAAATTAAAGATAAAAGTTTCTTACTTTTTTTTTATGTTTTATTAAATAATGTTATCTTTATTTTCTTTATTTTACTATTTATAAGCACAGAAATTAATGTAAATCGATGTAATATTGTATTTGATTTTAAAGTCATAAAGTCTGTAATGTTTTAACTATGCATTAATTTCTTTCAATGCTAATCCATTTTTTAAAATTTCATAACTATTTTACAAAAATAAAAAAAAAAATAACGATAAAAGGACGAAAAGATTACGTTACATTATAGAATTTTTACTAATCAATTGATTTGTTTTTTAATTAGGATATATTTTATCTCATGAAAGCTTCGCGCTTACAATTTTTGAAATCTACTTACAATTAGTAAACAGCAATTCAATAATAATAAAAATTATGTAAAAATAAATTTACTAAATTTACAATCACAAGTTTATATCGCCACAATAAAATATATATAATAATCCAAAAAAGAATCAAATATTTTGAGATTACATTGTATTCAGTTTTTTTAAATAAAAAAAGTTTGAAGAATATGTTAATAATTTCATATGCAACAACTTCTTAAGATATTAATCGATAGAAATATTAATCCATTTTCCAATATTTAGGTAATCTTACTGTATCGATTGAACCGACTTATTGGAAGAATAAAGTATGAGGAGGCTTCTGAAGACAATGACCTTACTAAATGTTTAAGGCAAGAAGCCGTAAAATGGGAATGCGTTCTAGGTGACCTTGAGTGCAAGTCAGAAGCCGTCACTAAATTGAAATGGCATCTAGAGAATCCTAAGTAATTTTTCACATAATGTTCTTTATATAACTATATAACTATATTTTTTAATTATTTCAACGCTTATATAGACTGTTTTATTCTATTTATTATGATGTATACAAGAATAGTCAAACTTACATGATCGATCTTTTTAGAAATAATATACTTTTACCATGGTGGAGAAAATGGACTTATTGTAATGGTTTGACAGTTGCGGATGATGTTACTCTTTGGTTCTATATGAAGACATTTATAGACGAAAAAGATACTAAAATGTTTGAATTTTTGGCCTGCTCTAATAAACCTATTTTTATCCTGCGCACGTTTATAATAATGAGATCAAATCCTAATAGATATTCTGTAATCAGTAAAAACTATATTGATCTCTTTCATTATATTGTCATGAGACATGCAAGAAATAATACTGTACTTGATTATATATTAAACAATTGGGATAAAACAAAACCAAAGTAATAAAACAATTTTTTTTATAAAAACATTAACATTCATGTATTCTGTTCATAATTATGAAAGTTTCTTATATATGCTAACTATATATTATCTATTTTGTCTTTATAGAGAAATTAGTTCAATCACAGCATTAATTAATATTATTAACCACGTGTATTCTAAGGAGCAACTCAACAAGGTAAATTTTATGGCGTCAAGTATCGTATTTCTTTTTTGTAATTCTTCTATTTTTTTAAACTTTTTAAACTTTTATATTTGTAATTTATCTGATGCATTATAAGTAATTTGATCTAATCATGCAGAGTGTAAAGAATTGTATGAACTATAGTGTAGAGAAAATAACTATAAAAAGTAATCTATACCTATTATATTAAATTTATTTTATTAAATAAATATTTTATTAAATTATTAATAAGTATTATATTAAATTTATTAATATAAGACTAAGAAATAACGTATGGATGATAAATGTCATAATATGTTTCAGATAATGACGTTTGTGAAGAATACGAAGGATATACTATTAACCGTTAGTATAAGTATTTTGAATCAAAATTAATTGACAAAAATAAGGTTTGTATATTGGGTTGTAACAAAAGGTGTAACATTGTTTAACAGTAGGTGGCGATAAAGAATATAAGAAATTTTGGAAGAATCAGAATCATGAATTTGCCGCAAAGATGGCAAATGGAACAATCGGCGCATATGTAGTTAAATAAATATTTATATACAAATGTAATAATTAACTTAAAATTTCACTAAAAAAACGCTACGAACTTTTGTTACAACTTAATACATAAATCTATAAGTATTACCTCATTAATAACTCATCTACAGGAAAATATATTCAAGCATCAACACTTATTTTGTGTGTTATATATGTATATTATAGATATACATACACATATGGCATTTATACATATATACAGAGTGTTCTCGGGTTAAACGGCCAAACTTAAAATATAAGTTTAGAGTCTCAAAACAAAAAATTTTACTCCGGAGATATGCTCGCAAAAGCTTCATTAAAAAAATATTGACTTCTAAAGTTACAAACTTCAGTTACAAAACTATTCTAGGAATGTATAATTTCAAAATAATGTAATAGGTTTATCCCCTTTAATGTTAAATAATATTTAAAATAAAAATAATTATGTTTTTTAGTGCTTTATAATAATCAGAATTAACGTATTAAATATTTTGTCCAAAATGATGGTCTCTAGACCGGAGGCAAGCGTTGCACTTATGTGTGAGAGAACGTATGGCTGACTGACGTTGTGCGTCTGTTATTTCTTCGCATGGACTATCCTCCATTTTAATGTTTGAAGATTATTAATAGGCACTTCATACACTTTTTTTGCTTGAAAGCACTCCGTACAATACTCGTTCTCTCACCGATAGATGCAACACTTTTGTCTTCATGTCTGGAAGCTATTATTCTGAACAAAATATTTAATACTTAAATTTTAATTAATATAAAGTAGTAAAGAAAATAATTGTTTTAATTTTGATTAATGTTTAGCAGTAAAAAGGATAAACCCATATTATTTCAAAACTATTGATTCCTAATGCTGCAAATTTAGAACTCAATATTTTTTGAGCGAAGCGTTTGCGCGCATACCTCGAGAGAAAAATTTTTGTTTTTAAGATTCTAAATTCATATTTCAAGTTTGGCTCTGGTTTAACTTATTTTTTTAAATTATTTTTTAAAAATATTATATATTTCAGGTTTAACTCTGGAACATCCTGTATATAAAATTCACGTTTGATGCAACATGATTTCTCATTTTAAAATTAATTACTGTACAAGATTTGTGCGTGTGTAATAATATATTGAAATAATTTTGTAGATACCATTGATAAGAAACAGCTTTGAATCCAGGACACAGAATTGTACAAAGTATGCAAAAATAATTAGAAACAAAATTATTGAATTTCAAACTTGCAATATACAAACCAAGGTAAACTTACGCTTGTCTCAAATCAAGAGACACTCAGAATCTTGTGGAACTGTGTATACATGTAGTTTCTTATAATCAATTTAGCCAATCGCAAATGATAAGAAACTGCAATGCATACAACTATATACTACACTTAGCTGCATTTAAGATTATAAACTAAACGGATAACTTTATTTATTTATTTTTTACCATTTTATTTATAACTTTGTTGGACATTTTTGAATAATGTTATCTATTATTATAATTTAATTATTATTACCTGTCACTGATCTGCTGCAAACGTGTTTTATAATAGTATTAGTAAACCGTAGTTTTAATTAATTTATATATATAGAACAGCTATGAAGTATTTTAATATATACTTCGTAGTCAACTTTTGGGAACGTATTCTACTAATTTTATTTGAAAAATTCCATGAATTTTATTTATAAAATGAAAAAAATTTATGTGGAAATCAAACACAATGTGTGCGTTTGTTCCGCATCACAGACCTTTCAGGATAAAAATTAAT
>NW_027270460.1:0-6370 GCF_030848805.1 Temnothorax longispinosus | reverse complement strand
TGATCCCGTCATTGTTAATTTCAATGGCGAAATGACCAGTAAGTCCATATCTTAATTATTTTCTGTTTTTCTATTTTTCTAAAACGTGAATTTCCGTAATGCATTATCGTGAAATTATCACTTCATTGAAAAAATGAATTGATACTAAAATCAAAGTTGACTATAGATAGATAAAGATGATAACGAGCGGAAATAATCTCACTTGAAATTTTATATTATTGCAAAATCTGTATTATCGCTTCTGACCTTGTTATATAAGAGAATGTATGATGTTAAATTTCACAGATGAAGAAATCGTCGCCGTAGAAACATTATTTGGTACAGCTCGCAGTTCTCTTCCACCCTTATTCGTATCTACCCCTTACGATCAACAGAAATCCTTGTGGACCAGGAAAGCGCCGTCGCAGTTGATTTTAAACCGTATAAGCGTGCTTGCAAAGGAATCGCTGAAATTATTCGACAACTTGTTGTTCAATGACACAGTCCTGGATGTAAAACCAATGTTCCGTCCTCCGCTCTTGGAATACGATTGTTTATTACATTTGAAGTCAAGTATGATTCCAAGAAGATTGCAGGCAGTCGATGTACCTAGCAAAACCAAAATCGTAGATCTACATCCGTACAAGACTCATTCTCTTCAAAAGATTCCAGTCGTGGATTTTGATCCTGTACAAGGTTTCTTGAAAGATTTAAGAGTAAGTATCTCGGATAACTTATTAATAAGTTGTTAACAATTAAAGTATTTGTAAATCTCATTGAATCGATGCATACATATACGCCTTTAAAAAAGAAAAAAAAACAACTTGTATGATTTAGATGCTAAATGTCTAAATTAATTATTATTAAATATCTAATATTTCGAAGCGTTCTATACGGTCTCTTTCGTTTTCAGGACGGTTATGGGGAGTACGCCTTGTTTTTCCATGATACTTATGGTGGATCGGTGATTGCCGTTCTGTTGAAACCCACCGTTCTTGAGCGTAAGGATTTCAAAGTATCGGACGCCAATTGCAGGAAACTCGACGCCGACGGTAAACTCGTCTTAAACGTATCAACGATGATCGAGGACTTTTATGTTCTGGGGAGAGGTATTATACGCACGATCGATATTCCGAACAAAAGATTTTCCTTGATGACATCAGAGTCGACTACGTAGGCAAAGGGTTATCTCGAGAGCTGCGAAAAGCAAGATTTTTATATTTTGTAAATATAGAAAATAAATGTTTTATTACAGAAAGAAACTACCGAGATATTTTATTAAAGCACCGTAAAAATAAAACACTTGTTTATATTTTATTCACCTTTGTTACAATATTAGCAGGAAGATGAATAATAAACTTCCTCATTTTTAGTTTTGTAATAAACTAATTGTTTGTGTTAAATAATAGTCGTTGTATAAAATATACAAATATAGTATATTTGTATGAATTCGACGAGTTTTTTTTCGTCTTTATTATTGAACAATTGCACGATCTACTGGCCAGAATAATCGCGTCGCACAAAACGGATGTATTTTTAATTGCTTCTCTCTAATAGTCTAATTCAAGGTTAAAACTTACTGCGTATCAAGCGAAATACGATTTGGTATCTTTAACATGATATTTCGAAATGTCCTATATTTTTTACTTCGGATTAAAATGGTGAATAATAAATTAATAAATGTTGCATAATAAATTTATATAACAAAGTAAAATAATAAGATACATTGTTTTAAATGTTATCTTGTTTAAATCGTAAGAGCGATAATTAATATTGCAGTAATCTCTCTTGATTTCTTATGACCGAACTTGTTTTCTCCACAGTTAACAATTATTACATATTTACTATCTATTGGAGACATATTTTTGTAGATAAGTAATGAATGCATAGATAGTGCTCATCGCAAAAAATACCTGACATCATGATAATGTTGTGATAGTAAAACTTATCGTACATTAAATATATCAAGTTATGTAAGAAAGTCAATGGCTAATTTATGAGCACAATAAGGATGTTGGTTTAAAATAAAATCTAATTTACTTAGAATAGTATTAAAATTTTAATGTTTTGACTGTACACTTCTTCAGTAAACAATAATTTAATATAAAAAAGGAATAAGAAAATCAAGATTAAAATTAATAAGGAGGAAGAGAGAATTAAGCTAAAAATTACGAAGAATCATGATGAATAAATTCATGTAATAACCGAATAGAAAACAATGTTCGTTGAAAACAAGGTCCGTTCGAGTCGATTAATTAAAACAATATTGAAACATTATTTGTCGTTTAAAGGCTTGAATATATTAATTCCATGTGTCAAGTTGAGAAAAATGGTTAAAAACATTGATAAAAAAATAGGTATCCGACTATTTGTCATTAACTTTCTATTCTTATGAAGTCTTGTGGCTGAGTCAACTTGATCTTCTACAGAGATATTGGTAATTAGAAATTGGATATCACACCATTACGTAAGCGTAATGTTTCTAGTAATGTTATCCTCTTCTAAATACAATATAAAAACTAGGTATATTACCTGATTTATTATCCGATTTTTAGTTATCTATTTACTGGACATGATTGATATAACTTCGTGCTGATATAACAATATCAGCAGGATGCACTGGGATGCACTTCTGTCGTTGAGCAAGTGTATATAAGCCGACGGTGTAAACGACGCTGCTTCAGTCGTCAGATATGGTTTAAGCAAAATGCAACCGTTGGAACGGAGCAGTAAGTATAGAGTTTCTTGGATCAAAATCAAATAACAGACAAAAATATAAACGACGTATATGAAAGACATATACGCACCTTATACATCTGCACAGCATCTTTTCTAAACACTTTTTTGCAATGTTTCTTTAAGACATTTGTATTATCTAAGAAAATTAATATAATTGCGTATTAATATAATTGTTTTAGCGATGCGTTCTTTGATAATACTGCTATTCTTCACTGCTGCCACAGCAGTTTCAATAATTCCTTTCAAAAATGGCGTTCTCAGGATAGACGAATTTAATGATAAGCTCACGGTTCTCAATCTTACAAAAGATGGTGAGTAATAATATAATACATAATTTTTTATGTTACTTTGTTAAATTTTTCTGCTAATTTCTATTAATTTTGCAACACATATGCGCTCGTTTCCCAAGTTATCTCTTTAATTATTGTCGCAAGCTAATGTTTTCTCTTGTTAATTAATACTTTCGCAGTTTAATTTTTATAGATTCTAATGAAGAAGCTACTTGAATGAATGCTACATTTGTTTCAGACGGCACGAACATGGTTAATTACCTTTTCACAAGGAGTCAATCGCCCGGAACGTTTACGAACATTGACACTAATTCCAACAGCGAAACCGTCAGTATCACCCGTACGGTCACCGATCCCGCCGGTGAACTCATCGATTGTTTCCAGCTTACTGACGACACGCAATGGTTCGGTGGGCCGCAGCTTCGCTACCAGGACTGGCCCGTACAGAATATGTATTTCCAGGAGGAGCCGTATGTGCCGACGCATCCTGCAAACATGGCACTAGCCGAGCGTTACTGGCTATCCAGTAAAGGGATTTACATCTATGTGAACGAGACAAATCCGCTATTCATCGATCAGAATAATTATCGGGATAAGTATCTGTGCCTGATCGCCAAGAATAAGGCACCCTATCAGCATCGCGACATCATCCAACTCAACTACACATTAGGTGTCTTCCCGAATCCGAAAATTGCTCATCAGCACGCGGTGGAAAACCATCTGGGTAAGCCAAAAGGTCACCCCAGCAAACGGATGATCCAACATCCCATATGGTCCACCTGGGCCAGGTACAAGGTCAACGTCACCGAGAAAAGGGTCGAGGCCTACGCGGACGAGATCGTCGCTCATAATTTCAAAAACAGTCAGATCGAGATTGACGACAACTGGGAGACCTGCTACGGCTCCGCCGAGTTCGATCCTGTCAAGTTTCCCGATGTCCGCGCTCTCACGAAACGACTGAAGAGCAAAGGCTTCAACGTCACCCTGTGGATACATCCGTTCATCAACCGAGGCTGCGAGCCCGCGTACTCTACCGCGCTAAACAACTCTTACTTCGTTAAAAATCTCGAGGGAAAGGTTCAGATGTCGTGGTGGCAGGGTAAGAATAGGCTTAAAAACGATGTTCCTGAAATTAAAGAAAAAACACCTAGGCGTTTATTAGCAAATCTTCTAGTAAATTATTTTCATGCCATTTATATGTGTCTTCTTCAGGTGCGGATGCCGCCACGATTGATTTCACGAATTCGAAGGCGGTGGCATGGTGGGTGGCGCGATTAAAGCGTCTTGAAGCCCTCGGCATTGACAGCTTCAAGTTCGATGCCGGTGAGGTGTCCTGGTTACCGCAGGTAGCGGAGCTGAACGCCTCGTCTGAGTTGCAGCCAGGTATATTCACGGAAAAATATGTTCGTACACTCGCCGCCAACTTCGACAATAGCATTGAAGTGCGGGTGGGATGGCGCAGCCAGGATTTACCGATATTCGTTCGCATGATCGACAAGGACACCAGGTGGACGTGGAATAACGGTCTGCCCACGTTGATCACGACACTGCTGCAGATGAATCTCAACGGATACGTCCACGTGCTGCCGGACATGATCGGCGGCAATGGCTACCTGGACGGTTCGCTCAACGGAACGGAATACCCATCCAAAGAGATATTCATTAGATGGTTGCAGGCCAACGTTTTCATGCCGTCGTTGCAATATTCTTTCGTGCCATGGGAATATGACGATGAAGTAAGTAATCTGGAAAATTCTATTCGAAATGGATGAATAGCTGTACGATAGATTAACGAATACATTTCTTAAATCAAAATACGTCATAGCGAAAAAATAATATCCATCTGCATTTTATTAGACCATTGAGATCTGCCGAGAGTATACCGAATTACACGCCAATTATACCGACGAAATTATAAACGCCATGAAGCAGGCTGTCGAAAAGGGCACTCCGGTAAATCCACCTATTTGGTGGATTGATCCGCTTGACCCGGAAGCTCACAAGATTAATGATGGTGAGTTTGTAACAATGTAAAGATTGTATTCCAGATTTGCCAAACATATGAACTATTACTTATTTTATTTATAAAGAGATATTCTTGATAAATCTGGAAAGCACACACGAGGTGATCTGTAAATAATACATAATCGAATGTTGCTGCTTAATCGAATTACAGAATATCTTCTTGGAGAGAATATACTAGTTGCTCCAGTGACCATAGAGGCTGCCGAAAGTCGCAATATCTATCTACCTAAAGGAAAATGGTACGATGCGAACCGAGATAAGACTCACGAAGGACCGATATGGCTGTCGGACTATCTTGCTCCCCTAAACGTACTTCCATACTTTAAAAGAGTATAATAAATACAAAAGAATTAAAAAGATTTCAATAAAATATTTATTTATACAAATGTATATAAATTATCTTGCAACATGTCATAGATTGTTGTTTCGAGATGTGTATGCTTTCTCTTCAAATGTAAAGATTGATGTTAATCAAAGAAAACCAAGCAGGAAATAAATTCGCTATCTGCTTACCATCAGTAAAGATCGAATCTCAGTGTCAAGTTTTTTTATTACTACGTCATCGACCGTGTAATTTCCGGTTTTTAAAAGGGACTCGCGTTCCTCTCTCAGCGCCCGCAACCGCTCGTCGTATTCCTCTGATTTATCATAAATGGTTTTATTACTATTACAGGGAATGTCTTAACAGATGTCGGCTGTCGTAAATATTTGATTATAGGTTTCTTCCGGAGCGACGGGTTGTTTCGGCTTGATCACATCGATCTCCTTCTGCAGTTCGTTCAGCAAATTTGATCATTGTTCAAAGCTTTTCTATCTGTAGACAAAATTTCTGCGAGGCTGCATGCGAGAAAAGTGAAAATTTAAGTCATAATAGAATTGTTGTTAATATCAAAGTACAAGATGTTCCACTTCTATCAAATCATATTCAAATCGTATTGAGTATTTCAACAGTGACGGCGTTATACGATTATATTCTGTAAAAATGTAAGGTACGAGCGTCTAAAATGACTCAATATCACCAACATTTAAGAAATTTTATATTTAACATATATGCATATCGTGAAGAACAAAGATACTCTATTATTTTTGTTTTAATTCAATTACCAGTTTATGTAAAATTTTGCCACTAGGACTTTGACTGAAGTGAGATTCTTTGTACAAAGAAAATTAGTTAAAATAGCGTTACATATAACATACTCCGCGCTCATTACTTCCTCTCTACTATTCTTGATTTGAACTTGCACAGCTTGTTGATAATCCACTTTCATTCTGTGTAATTCGCGACCGCTTGGCCCCATTGCTCTCTAAGAAATTCCTTCCCCTTCTGAGCATTGTCT
>NW_027270459.1:0-6413 GCF_030848805.1 Temnothorax longispinosus | reverse complement strand
GTACAGTCGCGGTCATTAATGCCTTCCACCTAAAGTCAGTCGCGTTCGGGGGCAGATAGTAGCTGAACGCGTCGCGTCTAGCGCTATTCGTGCTTCATGATTGTTGGGTCGGTAACGTCGTGGAGCACGGTCAACCGTGTCGTGGAGAGCTGTCAGTCACTGTCAGTTTGACAGCTGTGTGTTTGCGGAAGAGAGGTTAAGAACCACGAGGGATCGTCCAGAAGTATAAGGAGAGTATAAGAAATACAAGAACATGTTAATTATTTGAATGGTAAATAATTATTATACGACAAATTTATATTAATATATATAATTTCAGTTATCGCAGCTGAGGCATTAACAAAAAGATTATTGGCCGTATCGAGCCTTCCAGAGAATCGGAGTCATACGAATAGGAAAAGAAGAAGAAGAAGAAAATTAGCTGGGATCGCTGGGACAGAGAATGGAAGAAAACAACGATGACTATGAGAAAGGTAGAGATGATGGTCAATGGAGGAGGGGAGATGCAGTAAGATGATTTAATTTATATTATTTAAGAAATTATTACATTATTAGTAATTTCAAAATACGATTGCAGAACACCAGTGGGAAATATCAGCGTCAAACGATCCGCGCTACGCTTGTCATGCGGCATACTCGCCACGGACTCTGATCAGTCTGATCCATCGTCACCATGTGTCCTCGCGGTAATCTCCATCGCTCTTTCGTTGATAAATTCATCGTTCACCATCTACACGAAGAATTTGGGATACACCAAAGTCATGGTAGGCAAATAATAAATTGCACAGAAATAGGTAGTGAAAATATGTTTTGTTTCCGCAATAAAATCTCGCTCTCTAATGAATTAGCATGCATAAACTGAAGTAGTATTGTGTGTATAGAACATAACTAATAAAATTAACTTTTGTTTAGAAAATGTTTATAAGTTTTTTGATTGATTTGATATTATAATTGTTAAAAAAATTCACAAACTAATAATCCTTAAATAGCAAGTGATTATAATTGTTACCGTTCACGTTGGATAAACATGTGGGCTTTTAATAGAATTATAATTTCTTACAGAGCATCGTCGAGCAAATGGTTCATCACATCTCCGAGGAGAATCCTGAA
The DNA here is from genome assembly GCF_030848805.1 of Temnothorax longispinosus. Lineage (NCBI taxonomy): Eukaryota > Metazoa > Arthropoda > Insecta > Hymenoptera > Formicidae > Temnothorax > Temnothorax longispinosus. The sequence goes on along the minus strand of NW_027270459.1, from coordinate 5,303 downwards.
TGGACAGTTGCAGAGAGATCGGCGTGGATTGACAGTCTCCAGGTCTTCGGTTTCAGCAGGGCTATTCAAGTCTTCGGCTTAAATCAATTTAAAAAGAGTTGCGCCAAGATATCGAAAGGCTGTAATTGCGTTCTCGCGAATTATATTTCCCCACACAGCACAGTTTCTAAATCCGAAATTGCTTTCTCTCTGTTTGCATCGTGCATCGCGCATCGTGCCTCGCGAGCAAATCTTTTTTCTCAAAATAATGTTAAATAAATTGTTAAAATACTGTGAAATACTACTGTTAAATAAATTCTGACAAAAGAAAAAATCTTAAAAAGCGTATTTATTTTCTTAGAAAAATTTCCATGTTACGCAAACTATTTAGTAAAGAAACAGTATAGACCAAACAAAAATTGTATGTATTATTGTTCTTATTTTAGTTTTTATATGGTTCGTGAATAAACTTTATAAATATGGAGATTTTGTCCTACAATTGATAGAATAAATTACTGCCAAGAATGGATAACATATTTAATATTATTCTACAGTGCGAATAATAAATTTACCAAATAGATTTCTCATAAATTAAATTAACATTTAGTCAACTTTTTCATTAATCAAACAAAAAAATACCATCGTCTTTTTTACATATTTATTTCATCCTTGAGAATATGTTTCTTATATCTATGTAAGAAGACAATAAAATAAGTTACTAGCATTACAGAGATCTATTAAATATAAAAATATAAGTGCTCTCTCTCTCTCTCTCTCTCTCTCTCTCTCTCTCTCCCTCTCTCTAATATAATATAATATTTTACTTATACAGATTATTAATATATTAGACTATTAATCAAAAGTGCATCATATTTCGTAAATATATTTATATTATTAGGTGTAGGTATATATGTTTGTTTTACGCGCGGTTATATATATATTCATTTGTTAACATGTGTGAAACAGTTATTAATTTGTTTAATCATGGTCGGCCATACGGATCAGGATGCAACGTAATATTTACGCTAATTTATCGGAAGCAGATAGGGGACGTATTATCGGACTTTATCAATCAGGGACAAATAGAACAGTTGTCGCAGAAACAGTAGGATGCAGTAAGAAGACAGTATCATTGTGGATTCGGAAATATGAAGAAGCAGGCTCTAATGTGTTAAAAGATCATAGGAAAAATAATGCAAGACCAAAAAAAACTACAGCTCATCAAGATGAAGAAATCGTCCAGTTGGTTGACGCAAATCCCTTCAATCCTGCTGCAACAGTTTTACAAAACGATAATTATCCAATCTCGGAAAGAACAGTGAGACGTCGCTTGAAAGCAGCTAAAGTTCGTTCGCATATACCAGCGAAAAAAATTGCACTCACAGAAAATCATCGAAATCAAAGAGTGCAATTTGCTAATCAGTACTTAAATACTCCGCAAGAAGAATGGAATACGGTAATATGGATGGACGAAAAAGTATTTTCTTCGAGTGAAGATGGAAGATACAGAGTGTGGCGACCGGACGGAGAACGCCTGAATCCAAAATACGTGCTCCCCAATCAAAATAGTGGAAGAATTACATTAGGATTTTGGGGGAGCATGACATCCTTAGGATTAATGGATATTGTAGAAATTACACCACACATGAATGCAGAAGAATATGTAGGAATTTTGGAGGACGTCCTGAAACCTTCTGCCAGACGAATATTTCCTGAAGAACAATACCCGATAATTAAGATCGTGCAAGACAATAGTGCTGTGCACACTTCAAGAATGGTCCGAAGATGGTTTGAAGCGAATCCCGATTTTCAACCAATACCATGGCCTGCAAAATCACCCGATCTAAATCCAATCGAGAACGTATGGGGCAGAATGCAAAAATCATGGATAGCTGGTGAATTGAGAACTAGAGAAGCATTAAGAAATCATGTTCATCAAGTATGGAACGAGTTGGCATTGAATGCTGATTATACGCAAAATTTAGTGAATTCAATGTCGAGACGACTTCAAATGGTCATCGACAAGGATGGATTCTGGATTCCATACTGGTAAGTATGAATTTTATAACAATTTAAAAGTGATAATAATAATAATAATTTAATATTAGAATTTTTTCTCTTTTTCAGAAATTATACTTTATTAGAAGAAGTTCTTGGAACTATTAATTATCATGGCAAAACCACTCTAACAACAGCTGTTACCAAAGGTATTTCTTTTGCTTACAGGATGATTGACTATGACTACCTTGCAAATAAGAGCTAACTGACTACTTTGAACTAATGGAAAATTTTGACATACAGATTGCCCGGGTCGTGCCGATTACATCAAAAACATGATCACAGGAATAGCTCAGATGGATGGTGCTATACTGCTCGTCGCTATCACGGATAGTAGGATGCCACAATTCATCATTTTTGATGATCAATTGCAGCCGTCTTGATATATATATTGAAGTCACTAAATTTTGCGTAAAAACAACATTCAATGTTAACTCGTTCCATACTTGTTGAACATGATTCCTTAATGCTTCTTTAGTTCTCAATTCACCAGTTATCCATGATGTTTGCATTCTGCCTCAAACGTTCTCGATTGGATTTAGATCGGGTGATTTTGCAGGTATGATATTGGTTAAAAATCGGGATTCGCTTCAAACCATCTTCGGACCATTCTTGAAGTGTGCACAGCACTATTGTCTTGCACGATCTTAATTATCGAGTATTGTTCTTCAGGAAATATTCGTCTGGCAGAAGGTTTCAGAACTTCCTCCAAAATTCCCACATATTCTTCTGCATTCATGTGTGGTGTAATTTCTACAATATTCATTAATTCTAAGGATGTTATGCTCCCCCAAAATCCTAATGTAATTCTTCCACTATTTTGACAGGGGAGCACGTATTTTGGATTCAGGCGTTCTCTGTCCGGTCGCCACACTCTGTATCTTCCATCCTCACTCGAAGAAAATACTTTTTCGTCCATCCATATTTCCATTCTTCTTGTGGAGTATTTAAGTACCGATTAGCAAATTGCACTCTTTGATTTCGATGATTTTCTGTGAGTGCAATTTTTTTCGCTGGTATATGCGAACGAACTTTAGCTGGTTTCAAGCGACGTCTCACTGTTCTTTCCGAGATTGGATATTTATCGTTTTGTAAAACTGTTGCAGCAGGATTGAAGGAATTTGCGTCAACCAACTGGACGATTTCTTCATCTTGATGAGCTGTAGTTTTTTTTGGCCTTGCATTTATTTTTCCTATGATCTTTTATATCATTAGAGTCTGCTTCTTCATATTTCCGAATCCACAATGATACTGTCTTCTTACTGCGTACTGCTGTTTCTGCGATAACTGTTTTATTTGTTCCCAATTTATAAAATCCGATAATATGTCTGAAATGTAATACATTCTTTATTAATAGTCTAATATATTAATAATCTGTATAAGTAAAATGTTATATTGTATTAATTATATTATATTAAGAGAGAGAGAGAGAGAGAGAGAGAGAGAGAGAGAGAGAGAGAGAGCGCTTATAATGTCTTCTTACATAGATATAAGAAATATATTCTCAAGGATGAAATAAATATGTAAAAAAAAATGGTATTTTTTTATTTGACTGATAAAAAAATTGACGAAATGTTAATTTAATTTATAAGATTATGAATATTAATCTATTTGGTAAATTTATTATTCGCACTATAGAATGATATTAAATATGTTATCCGTTCTTGGCAGTAATTTATTCTATCAATTGTAGGACAAAATCTCCATTTTTATAAAGTTTATTCACTAACCATATAAAAACAAAAATAAGAACAATAATACATACAATTTTTGTTTAGTCTATACTGTTTCTTTACTAAATAGTTTGCGTAACATGGAAATTTTTCTAAAAAAATAAACACGCTTTTTAGATTTTTTTTTTGTCAGAATTTATTTAACAGTAGTATTTCACAGTATTTTAACAATTTATTTAACATTATTTTGAGAAAAGAGATTTGCTCGCGAGACACGATGCGCGATGCACGATGCAAACAGAGAGAAAGCAATTTCGGATTTAGAAACTGTGCTGTGTGGGGAAATATAATTCGCGAGAACGCAATTACAGCCTTTCGATATCTTGGCGCAACTCTTTTTAAATTGATTTAAGCCGAAGACTTGAATAGCCCTGCTGAAACCGAAGACCTGGAGACTGTCAATCCACGCCGATCTCTCTGCAACTGTCCATTCAGGATTCTTCTCGGAGATGTGATGAACCATTTGCTCGACGATGCTCTGTAAGAAATTATAATTCCATTAAAAGAAGACATGTTTATCCAACGTGAACGGTAACAATTATAATCACTTGCTATTTAAGGATTATTAGTTTGTGAATTTTTTTAACAATTATAATATCAAATCAATCAAAAAACTTATAAACATTTTCTAAACAAAAGTTAATTTTATTAGTTATGTTCTATACACACAATACTACTTCAGTTTATGCATGCTAATTCATTAGAGAGCGAGATTTTATTGCGGAAACAAAACATATTTTCACTACCTATTTCTGTGCAATTTATTATTTGCCTACCATGACTTTGGTGTATCCCAAATTCTTCGTGTAGATGGTGAACGATGAATTTATCAACGAAAGAGCGATGGAGATTACCGCGAGGACACATGGTGACGATGGATCAGACTGATCAGAGTCCGTGGCGAGTATGCCGCATGACAAGCGTAGCGCGGATCGTTTGACGCTGATATTTCCCACTGGTGTTCTGCAATCGTATTTTGAAATTACTAATAATGTAATAATTTCTTAAATAATATAAATTAAATCATCTTACTGCATCTCCCCTCCTCCATTGACCATCATCTCTACCTTTCTCATAGTCATCGTTGTTTTCTTCCATTCTCTGTCCCAGCGATCCCAGCTAATTTTCTTCTTCTTCTTCTTTTCCTATTCGTATGACTCCGATTCTCTGGAAGGCTCGATACGGCCAATAATCTTTTTGTTAATGCCTCAGCTGCGATAACTGAAATTATATATATTAATATAATTTGTCGTATAATAATTATTTACCATTCAAATAATTAACATGTTCTTGTATTTCTTATACTCTCCTTATACTTCTGGACGATCCCTCGTGGTTCTTAACCTCTCTTCCGCAAACACACAGCTGTCAAACTGACAGTGACTGACAGCTCTCCACGACACGGTTGACCGTGCTCCACGACGTTACCGACCCAACAATCATGAAGCACGAATAGCGCTAGACGCGACGCGTTCAGCTACTATCTGCCCCCGAACGCGACTGACTTTAGGTGGAAGGCATTAATGACCGCGA
>NW_027270458.1:0-6354 GCF_030848805.1 Temnothorax longispinosus | reverse complement strand
GACGCGCTCAGTGGAAACTCAGCCTAAGCGTGTAAGCGATCAAAACAAACGCAGCCTGAGTAACTTGAAAGTGTGCCATTTGTGTATGCCACGGCTCTTAGGGCCTAAGCAGAATGGCTGTCTTATAACCTTAAGGCAGTGTTTTATGCCTTAAGTCTTTGTCTTATGTAACGCACAATACTGTGTTAATGTTTCCTGTCTTGTGTAGTATACGCGACGTATACTACACAAGACAGGAAACATTAACACAGTATTGTGCGTTACATAAGACAAAGACTTAAGGCATAAAACACTGCCTTAAGGTTATAAGACAGCCATTCTGCTTAGGCCCTTATGCTATGCTTATGCGACGTTAAGCGGGGAGCACACACTTCTGCACAACGCATAATGCGTAAGCATAAGAAAATTGATTGGTCTATTTCCTTATGCACATGTGTATGGACCAATCAATTTTCTTATGCTTACGCATTATGCGTTGTGCAGAAGTGTGTGTCCGGGCCCTTATGCATTTTGTGTGTGATGGCCTTAAAGGCTCCACACACACACACACACACACGCGCGCACACACGCACACGCACACGCACGCACGCACACGCACACACACACACACACACACACACACACACACACACACACACACATATATATACACACACACATTTCCGTAACAGTAACCATAAGGTTTCGACTAATCGCGTTGCTCGATTCGGCCGGTTATGCCTGTATCAAACTACGGATTGGAATTGAGATTGAATTGAAATATGACCAATCAGAGCAAAGTTTACTAAACTTGAGATCAGTTTTCTCTATTTTGATTGATTTTTCAATCCAATCTCAATCTCAATCCGCAGTCTGATACGGGCTTTACGGTTATTGATGGCCGAATTGAGCAACGCAATTGGTCGAAACCTTACTGTTACGGAAGTGTGTGTGTGGAAGCCTTCAACGCACAAGAAACGTATCGGTTACGGCGTATATGCCTATGAATACCGGCCACAGAGCCGTACTAGCATCTTAAGGGCCAGCGCACAAAATACGCAATAGAGTAAATTAAATGCATACTTGGTGTACATTCATCCTCAGAATCATGTTCCACATGTTCAGCTTCTTGATGTTGCAAACCTTCCTTTTTCTCCACTACTTTACGAGTTAACTTTTGCAGTATGTTTTCGGCTTGCATGGTAAAGTGCATTTCTTTGTTATTTAGCCAGTGTAGAATAAAATTCGGTTCTCTTTCAGGGTCTCCAGTAATTAGGCTTGGTACTAGTGGTATATCTCTAACATGAACGTATACTATCCACTGACGATTACCAATATTTCAATAATTTTAGAAGAATATAATACTAAAGTAAAAAAAATAAAATAAAATAAAATAAAATAATGTTTATCCTACTTTATCTATTGCATAATAAACATTAATACTATACCAGTTTCTGCGTTGATACTGGCTGCCAAGTGGAAATGCATTCCCGGGTAATGACCAGAAGTTTGATAACTATTATGAAAATCGTGTATGTACAGAATATGTAGATGGAAGCGTTGGTAAAGTCAGTGCTGTATGGCCAGCTTGATGTTGCTGCTTAGCATGTCGCCGAATATGAAAACATGTTCTATAAACAGAAAGCTTTATGTATCATCACCTTATTTTAAAATTTCATAAGCATCGTAAAAATAGAGCTTTCTTTATGCTTTAAAATAGTGAATAAGAAATATTATGTTCTTTGTACTTTATATGTTTCAGTCGTTGCATAAATCGATGTTTGATGATGACGATGTTTGCCATGATGACCATGCCTATCGGAGCCTTCAAACTGACTCATATTAGCTAAGCCTTCGATCTCAGGTGGTATCGTTTCTGCCCACACTCGACAAATATTATCACGACACGATGTGACCAACATATTGGATACAGAGTCTCTAATTTATGACAAAAGAAAAGACGATTATTAAAAGCAAATATCATTTGCTTATATTATTTAATATATATAAATTAATTGTTAATATTTTTACTGCAGAATCCTCTTTCGCAGAAGCATGAATAGTATATTTATTATATATTATTATATAAAGAATCATTACGGTTCTTTTCTTATTTGTGTAAATTTTAATATGTAAAAAAAAATATTTTTAGAATAGAATAGTATCTTGTTATGTCTTGTTATGTTTCACAAATATCAGTTATTATTTGATTCCGCTATCGGTTTATTTACTTTGGCATATATTTACTTGTCTTGCGCCAAGATAGATGCGTTACAGCGCGCGGATGTGCGACATAAACAAATCTAAAGTTGCCACTTCCCACGGACTGTGCAAAACTTGTATGATCTATGCTTCTTGCTGGAAATACTAGAAACAAAAAATAAATCCATAGTTTGTGGAAATTGTTTGTAGAAAGACCATCAGTTAAATAATTTAGTAAAATTACATACATTGTTTGTTTTCGAACCATATTTTGACCAATCTATCATTCATTCCTGTTGTTGCAAACAGAGTGCCGTCAGGGCTAAAACTCATAAGATGAACTGGTGTAGCCGTACGACACTTCCATACGCAATTCCAACCGCCTGGATCATTTGGAATAGACGTATCTCCAGGCTCAGGACTCAGCTTCCCCTCCACTTGAGAACGTCACCGTACCAGCTGTTAAAAAATAAATTTGTTTTAACAATGTAGTAAAATTGTTTCTGGACACAATAAAATGTACATATCTGGAACTCAAATAAAAAAAGCTCAATATTTAATAGCATCTTCATAATATAAGAGATGACATCTTAATCATTTGTATAAAATTATAATTATTTGTAATAACTTTACAATAATAATGCATACTCATGTCGTGCAATATCTAGATGTATAAATTAAGATGTTCAATGTGACAAGCATAAGGATGAGTGTTTTTAAAGCGTTTTTAAATCATATCAAAATTATCCATTTTTATCTGTTTGCAATTATTATATGTATATATAACAAAATCAAAATTTCAATCAAAATTTGCAATAGCATCAGTTACAAAAATAACTTTGTTGAATTTATTTAAATGCATTTGTTTCGACTGTCTAACTCATTCTAATTGGATGAGATATGCAGGTGATGGTTCTCCATAATTACAAATGCAGTGAGTTAATAAAGCTGTGATATGTTAACATTAACATGCAAGTGACATCTCAACATTAAACGTCCATTCTCGAAAAGAATGAACTCACAATCCTGAGAAGTATTTGCTGTAACATTATGATTATTTCCGGCCGTGACGACTTCTTCCATTTGTAATGTTTTCGGCTTTGTAGCTGTAGGTAATATTGCTGCATAGTAATGAGAAATACGATAATTCTAAGACTTTGAAATTTTAATCAAGTATTAAATACTCATAAGAGAGAAAAAACATATATCTTATGTCACGCAAATGGAATATAAATCTCATCATAAAATATCGGTATATTTTAGTACAATTTAAAAATAATTTCCCATTGTTATACAAGATTTATTTAAAATATCAATTCATTTTAAAATATCATTTTATTAGAATAAAAGATCTGTGAGAGATTAAACTTACAGTGCTCTTCTTGAAATGGCATGATATTTTGATGCCATAATTGTAACAGTTCGCCGCCTGTTAACAATCTTGTTCCTTCTAAATTCCATGATAAAGAAGTAATATTCGATTCTGTTTGCAGACTTTCTGTTTGAACTCATCTGTATTCTAATTGCTATGAAAGAACATTTAGAAAAGATTTAGTAAAAATCTTTTTAAACATGTTCTTAAATACGCATCTAAAAATGTAAAACGGGGAGAAGAGCTGATACATACATGTGAACAGGTGCTGTGTATAAGCGGCGTTGGCTCGAAAATGCAGACTTGGTTTTCATAGGCTGCAGCTATTTTTCCCGTATTTGTACTACAGTCCAGACAGCTGATCCTGATGTAATTATGCACAGCTCCAGGAATTATTTAAACTTGTTCGAAATTATTGGCCAAAATCACAATATTGCAGCCAGCTGCGTACGCCTGAATGGAACGTATAGACCATAGTTAATCTGTCAAGTACTTTTCAACTCCATGTTTTCAAATAGTTTTACTCGTCATCACACTCTTATCTTATCAAATCTCGATTCTATCTTTCCATCTATAATATGACTATTATCACTTTATATACTATTTTCCATAAAAATCAAGTTTTTTAACAACTCGACAGTTAATTGCGAAATACTAGCACAAAAGATCAATATTTTAATCCACAACGCATAAGAAAATATATCAGATACGACATGTAGAATGACAAAAAGTAGTATATGTTTTCGTCGTTCACTGAAAAAAAACCGTGAACTCGTGGGACGTGAACGGCCCACGTTCGCACGCCTAATCAAAGCGTCATTCGATCAGCTGACTTCCATAATGCGAGAGTGTGTATTGACCTTTGCGATCACAATCACATACAAAATTCCGGCCGCGAGGCTGGCCGATCGCCAAGGACGCGCCGACCGTCACCGGAGGAGTCTTACGGCACTTACGGTGAAGGATATTCTCTCGACGGAGCCGACCGCGTAGCAGCGATCGCCCGCATTACAGGCGCCGCTCAGTATCTGATGACAATTCATGGTACCGCACACGTCGCACACACACGCGAGACGTTAGATCATCGTCCGGCGGCCGCGAGCCGCCGTTCTCGTTCTCGCGTGCGCTGTATCGAAACCCGTATCCGAGGATGCCCGCGTCGACGACGACGTCCGGCGACTCCGCCGGCGGTCCGGCCTCGTCGGGCTGAGGCTCCGCGATTCCCGAACTCCCGCAGGACGCGTCACGCGCCTCAGATCGACGCGACACAATGGGTGCGTTCAGCCGATACTCCGCTAGCCTAGCAATCGTGAGCAGTCGCTCGTTTTCGCTCGTTTCCTCTCCTTTGACCCAATGGATTAAAAGGAGAGGAAACGAGCGACTGCTCACGATTGCTAGGCTAGCGGAGTATCGGCTGAACGCACCCAATGATCGGGCGGCCACCGCGCGGCCATCTTTAAATGGATGTCCACAATAGTCCACATCTATACACGAGCGACATCGTCGCGTAATGCTGCGTTCCCACTACACGCGTCGCGCGTCGCGTCACGACGCCGCGTCATGAGTTATCCAATCAAAACGTGCAAGGAGCTTTAGGTCAGTATTCATAATCAGATCTTATTTCAAGACCGTCTTAAGTAATATCTTAAGATGCTAATACGGCTCTAGGCCGGTATTCATAGTCGGATCTTATTTCAAGACCGTCTTAAGTAACATCTTAAGATGCTAATACGGCTCTGTGATTGGTTAGTGACATCTTAAGATTGTACTTGAGACGGTCTTAAATATAAGAACCGACTATGAATACCGGCCTGTGATTGGTTAATGACATCTTAAGATTGTACTTAAGATGGTCTTAAATATAAGAATCGACTATAAATACCGGCCTTAATAATACTATTTAAAATAAAGTGCGAGTACTGAAAATCTATAGTTTATGTAACTAACCTACAATATAGATTTTCGGTATTGACAGTAATTATCGAAACGCAGCTTTAATATACAAACTAAAGTTTCAGCAATTTGAAAATTCCGCGTTTCAAGTTGGTCACGTGGAGAGCGGAGACCTTAGGCTGAGTTTCCACTGAGCGCGTCACGCATCGCGTCGTCCGAGTTGAACCAATCAAAACATCCCATTTCATTACATTTTTGTGACGGGATCGAAATGGGATGTTTTGATTGGTTCAACTCGGACGACGCGATGCGTGACACGCTCAGTGGAAACTCAGCCTTAGGCTGCGGTCACATGATGCGTCATGCGTGATGCGTGACGCATCATGTGACCGCAGCCTTAGGGCCGATATCACAGTCTCCGATTAACGTGATTCTCCGATTAAACTCACTCTGCATCTCTTTCTAACTGTCCCCCTAGAAAGAGACGAAGAGTGAGTTTAATCAGAAATCACGTTAATCAGAGACTGTAATATCGGCCCTAACTCATAACGCGGCGTCGTGACGCGCGCGCGACGCGTATAGTGGAAACGCACCCTAAGGCTGAATTTCCACTGAGCGCGTCACGCGTCGCGTCATCCAATCAAAACATCCCATTTCGATTCCGTCACAAGAATGTAATGAAATGGGATGTTTGGATTGGTTAACTTGTGACGACGCGACGCGTGACGCGCTCAGTGGAAACTCAGCCTTAGGCTGAGTTTCCACTGAGCGCGTCGCGCGTCGCGTCGTCCGAGTTGAATCAATCAAAACATCCCATTTCGATCTCGTCACAAGAATGTAATGAAATGGGATGTTTTGATTGGTTAACTTGTGACGACGCGACGCGTGACGCGCTCAGTGGAAACTCA
>NW_027270457.1:0-6414 GCF_030848805.1 Temnothorax longispinosus | reverse complement strand
CCAATCTTGGATTTTACAGCAAATCTCCACGTAGACCCTAATCACTCGCCTCAGAACGCAAGATGTATTAATCGACAAGTTTTTTACGTAAAGCTTATTTGAAGTCACGACTGAAAGTCACGTATTTCTGACTTTTTAGTGATTCCTTTTATCGTAATGCATTTATTATGAATATAAAATGGAATATGTAAATTGGTACAAATGTAACTATATATCTGTCATTGTGGACTTATTAATAATTAAGAATAAATCGTATCATGATACGTGTTATGATATGCTTACCGATGTGCTTGTACTCCGTCATATATATGTTTATCCGAAGCAACGGCACTTATATACGACGACGTAAAGATTAAAGTACTAGAATTTTATTTTTGACTTTTTACGGTAATTCCTCTTATCGTAATGTATTTATTATGAATATAAAATAGAATATGTAAATTGATACAAATGTAACTATATACCTGTCATTGTGGACTTATTAATAATTAAGAATAAATCGTATCATGATACGTGTTATGATATGCTTACCGATGTGCTTGTACTCCGCCATATATATGTTTATCCGAAGCAACGGCACTTATATACGACGACGTAAAGATTAAAGTACTAGAATTTTATTTTTGACTTTTTACGGTAATTCCTCTTATCGTAATGTATTTATTATGAATATAAAATAGAATATGTAAATTGATACAAATGTAACTATCTGTCATTGTGATACGTATTATGATATTATCGAAGCGTTTATGTTCCGTCATATATTGAATTATTTAACTTATTAAATGCATCATCAACATTTCACATCACAAAACTATAAAAAGTACAAAAAATATTGTCAGAAATTCTGCTTATGACTAGAAATATATAAAATATAGAGATATATTAAATATAAATCGAACGACTTAAGTTTTGTCTGTCTAACATATATAAAAACAATGTTTAATTATGTAAAATCAACCTACAAAGTTAAGTTATGTACTTACGCATGTACTCTTTTTACATGTTATACTATTTTATAAGTCATAAAAAATATTTAGATGTAATAATAAAAATTATTTCCTGTTTTCTAACTATATACGTTATTTATTGTAACCTTGTAATCTTCTTAGAAAATTTTATGAATAATAATCAAATAAGAAAGAAAGGAAGTGTTAAAATCACAATCCACATCACTTCGTGACAAGATAGATTATTTAAACAAGGTTCAATGCTGTCCATGTTGGAATCGCACTTTTCATCGACATATGCAATCGCACGGCAAACACAAATTGACCGGTTTTAGCGTGTCCTCCGATCGTTGATCAGTCCCTGCAAATCCTCAAATGACTACAGACATTCGTCTTTCACATAGATGTCACTAAATTTCCGTCAACTCGAATAAAATGCCTGAAACTTATTTCTTCTATTATGTTCTACTCGGAAGTACATTAAATTTTTGCGCAACTATTCCGAGAAAAATCCTATATTTTCCTCTTTTGTCGCTATTCTCATTCAGAATTGTGCAAAAAATTCTGCTAATAAGTTTTTAAGCAACATGCAAAATTGGCGGTAACTTATCGGACGTACGTCTACGGGTTTCCCAATATTTTTTTCTTCTCGTGTGATATCAGAGTAAAAAGATGCGATATCCAGGAAAAGAGGGTATTTCAGACATACTTATCTCATATTTTTCTCGTTGCGATTGTCAGCTTACGATATTCTGCCTAACGCCTCAGACAAATTGAATGATAGGTACGACCTAACTCATGATCGTGCCCCACTACCGCACCATCCGAACGCATCTTTGACGCTGAAACTGAGAGAACTGATCAGTCGGTGTCTCGATGGAGACTTGGCGAGGCTATGGAGAATCGTAGCCAAAAGATTTAACTGAACTTTGGAGCCGACCGCTGTTGAATTTTGTTGGGGATCTCTGGCTATCCTGAAGCGCTTCAGAGTGCTTCGTCAGGAGTATCTCAAAAGTACCTCGGAAATAAATAAAAATAAAAAAGTAAATAAGTAAGTAAGAATGTGTAAACGAAAAAACATATTGAAAACATATAATTCCAACGTTTGACGCGTGTTCTAACGATCAAGAAGAAAATGCAGTATAATATTCCAATAAAATGCGAGAGATAAACGACGTCGACAGTACAAAAATAAAAATAAGCGGAGTAAAAAAAGTGAAGGTGGATAGTTTCATGCTAAAATCGCGTTGACTCTTGTCTGAGTTTGAAGTCCGTTTAATGAAGCGGTGATTATACATGATCTACTACTGCCCGCTCAATGACTGTTGAATAATCAAGGTGCATGATGAATATGTATTCATAGAATGTGAAAGATATTCGAATTTCTGTGTAGATGTCAAATTTACGAAATAATTTTCTTTTAAACGTAATCTGGAAATGTGACTAGAGATTGAAATGATTTCCCCGAAACACGTGCCCGATTGTGGTGATTGCAATACGTGGCAGGAATTTGCATAGATTTAAATAAATTATTAAAAAAAATAAATTATCTGTTTGCCATCTTAAGCCATCTCTTTGAAGATGCCCAGTCCATCTTCTAATAAAAAAGCTCCCAAATTTGTGGAAAAGAGAATTGCGCCATTTAAATCCTCGCTTTGGAACATATGTTGCACATATCTTCTATCGACTTTAGATGCTGTATTGCTAACATTTATTTTTACTTACTAATGTGAATAAATGATTTAAGTATTGACCGTTTCGATTCTGTGGTCTGCAGCAGTATGTAATAATTTCTCTTTCTCAAGTAGTTTTATATTAAAATATCTTTTCTTCTGGAAGCTGGTTGTTTATCGAGATTATTAAACTTGAGTTGTTCAAATCTTTTAAAACATTGAATGCCATTACACTGATTAATCTTTCGAACGTAGGTATTAATCTTTCGACTGATCTGAAATATCCGCGTAATCGTCGTTAAAACGGAAATGTTCATACCACTGGGAAAGCGAATATAGTGTATTAAACTGCAATTATTATCTTTGCTGACCTTCTCATGAGTTATCGGCATAAATGAAGTATTTGATCTTTTAACTCTTTTCTCTCTCTCTCTCTCTCTCTCTCTCTCTTTCTTTCTATCAATTATCGAGCAAAATATACATACCGTATTTCGTTATAGACATATATCTGGCAGTTTTTTAATCCAATTTCATCTGTTTTATCAAGAAAATAATTTGCATTAATAAATGTTATTGTGGTACGAACAAACTATTGTTGGCACGAACAGGTTATGACAGCTGTAATCGATTTTAAAAAATAATACACGCGCAAGAGTAAGTATGACAATGCAGAAACCTACCAGTCTCTATCGATAGCATTTTAATATCTATTGAATTATATTCTGTTACAGTACATAAAAAATTGCGAAAAATATACATATAAGGTCGAAAAGTTTGTAAGATACTAATAGAAAAAAAAACATGTCTTTATTTTATTAACATATCACAATTTGAAAAGTAGGTATGTAGGTATTGTGTAAATGTCACTTGATATAAGTGCATTGGCATGGTAGACTTTTTTTGTCGCTTTCTTGAATTTTCTTTGAAATAAAATTACAAATCTTATGAATTCTTTTTGAGACGACAAGTGCCTCCTTCTGGATGGAAACATTTATTTAATGACGATTATTTTGATTAATGGTTATTTCGAAATTGTGTCAAATATTAAGATCTATTAGTAAAAATTAAGTATGTTTATAAACCACAATATTTTCTTGGTTTATAATAGAACTTCACGAGAGATGGCTAAAATTTTTATTTTGATCACGTTTCTGCTGCAACTTTGCACGACCATACAAAAACTATTCCCGTGTATTCCGGAATATTATTCATATACAGGAAAACCTGGAACTATGGAAATATTGGGACAGATCAAAATCCCATCTCCACCAAAAAATGTTCCATACAATTTGAGGGTAGGCTTTTATACGAACCCTTTGATACATAAAGTAAGTATTTTTTTTTTATTAGTTTTATCAGTAATATAACAGAGAAGTTTGTGGCTGCTAGTAGGCAATCTCTAATAATTTCTTGAATTTAACCATGACCAAAAGTTTCTTCTTTTTGTAAACTTTCTAAAATATAATTTAATTAAGTAAAGTCGCGTACTGTTTCTACAAATAGTGCCTTAAAGAAATAAAACCTAAAAGAAAATAATCATTAATAATTTTGAAATATTGTCTTTTGAAAAGAGTAATTCTCTCCTGTATAGTTTATGCTATGAAATGGTTCTTTGATACGTTTAAAAAAAAAAGTTAAACATATAATTCTTTCGCGATTTAAGTGATTAGAAGCGGACGATCAAGAAATAATTTAAAGATGTTGTTTAAAATTTTTATTTGCCACGAGCATCCTGTATTTAGAAAATAAATAGAAATAACTTAATCGTCGTTGCAGAATGAAACAGTCGCTCGACTAGAACAACCAGTAGAGGAAGCCGATCAAGAAGACAGTGTTCAACTGTCTGACGAAACTGTTCAACAAGACAGACCTTTGCTGTATCATGTTCATTTTCCCTTGGGTCAAGCAATTCCAAGACTAACTGAAATATGGTTTAACGATGAACAATTATGTCCAAACTCTGGTGAATACCATATTTACTTGAAGGGCTATTCTATAAATCCTATATATATTTGAAGAGACAAAAGTAAAAGTTATACTCATTCATTCTTTCGAGTTACATCAAATTAGTTCATATTTTGTCATATCTTGTATCTGACCACGTAATTTCCAACTACAACAGCGAAGATAGATAAAAAGATAACACTAACTGCAAACATCTGAAATTTTATTTACATACATTTCATACATTTACACATTTTCTTTATTTCTATAAAAAAATATTCGACGATTATTTCCATATTTCGGAAATTATTTTTTTTCTCTGGGAGAAAAAATCTTTCCTTTTTAAAAGACTACGTGATTCGAATAACAATGTTATATATTTCATTTCAGAAACAAAAAATTTCGCAACTACTGTCGAAGTGGTATATTCGTCAGGCGAGGTACCTTCACTGAATAACCCAACGCATTATAACTTAAGCGTCACTGAAAACTCATCACCTACCGCCAACCTTTCTAGAGATGATAACGAGATGATAAACGAATTCCTGACAATTCAGGCCCAAAAACCCGCACAATGCAATAATAACACTAATAATAACAACAACAATAATATCAATTACAATGATAACAATAACAGTAACAATAATGAATGCGGTATTAACAGCCATAATACCAACCGCACAAATTTTTTGATCAATTACGGAGAGGAGACAATGCCGGGCCAATGGCCGTGGCTGGTTGCACTCTTTGTTGTAAGGATAAACCATGTGTTTAAGTGTGGTGGTACAATTCTGACAAACAGACATGTTATAACAGGTATATTAATCGAAAAAAATTCAATATTACTATAGCTAGTACTCTCTGTACATCGAGCCATATGAACTTCTTGTTTTACATCTGCAATATTTATTATTTGTCGTGTATTTTTTCTTGTTTTCCTGATGATGTCCTGGATAATTGTGTGTTCATTTATATAGGGTAATCCCCCCCTCCCCCGGTATTTACGCCGCAGAAATCAGAATAAATAGAAAGAATAAAGATACTGGCTCGCAATCACACTGTTATGTGCCTTTATGCCATATTAGTATTGTGTTGTAATTTCAGTCCTTTACTGTTAATATTAACGAAACTGTGGTGAGTTGGATCAATTTTTTAATGTAGTGAGTAGTGCGATCATATATTACGACTACGTAAAATGATTAGGTACTGTATGGAATGTAAAAGGTTTAATGGTTATTTCATGATACATAAGTGTAAAGTGATAGTAAAGGATGAAATACAGCAAAATACAAGTGCATAGCTCTTGTATTCTTTGTTTAACTTGATATCTTGTATATCCCACCTGTTTAGGATATATGGCACTTTTAGCGTGCGGGATTTATGCCATAGTTTCTGGATCATATAACAATAACATTTAACACAATGTGAATAGGTGAGGCAATTAGAGCCAAGCGCGGTAATCAAAGCGCAAAACAATTTATAAAAATAAATATATATATTAACGTACGTTTCGACACATTATTCGTGTCCTCTTCAGCGTTAAAAGTCATAAAGTCAAATACGAAGATTTACAAGCATAATCAAAAAGAAGTCGAGTATAAGACGTAGTCAATAGACGAACAAAGTATAAAAGACGCAGTCAAAAATTAAAAAAAACAATGATTGAAATCCTATGGATGTACCGTTGCCGAAATTCCAGATACGCCGGTAAGCACTCGCTCCATATCCCTCGCATCTTAGAAATAATCTCGCCAGGTTGAAAGACCAGGTGGGTAAGACCTTCTGGTCTTACCTATTCACATTGTGTTAATCTAAAGAGCCTATATCTTTCTTTATAATAACATTTA